>NC_056748.1:668743942-668988942 GCF_019279795.1 Protopterus annectens | reverse complement strand
CAGATAATGTGGGGGGTACTTATATCTTAATATGTCTTGCTTGTTTTGCTTCTGATAGATAGTATCCCTGTAGGCTTGATATAACTGGTTATACCATTTTACATTTGCTGAACACACTGATTTGTTTTCATGTCGGTATAGCAGATGCTTTTGATTTTTCATTAGTAATGCAGAAGATGTAGATTATGGGATAATGTTGCATAAACAGCTTAAAGCATTCACTAACAGCTTGCTTGTGGGTCAAAATCGAAAGAAGATCTTTAAAAGAACTGTTTGCATCTTGAGTAAGATTCATATAAATGAGCTGATCTAAATATTCAGTTTTTCCATATTTCAGTCTGGCTTATCTGAAGTAACACAGCTTAAGATTTCAACCAAAATCAAGTCTACTGGCAAGATTTTTAATATTAGTTGTATATGCAGTGGGAGAGGAGGCTTTTCATGCATAAAGTGCATCACTAAAAAAAAAAAATTTGTTTCATACAAATGTGTCTGCTAAATGCAATTAGTTTGGATGTATGCTCCGAACAGAGGTCAGTATTGGTCATCTTCCTAGAAAATTTGAATATATACCTCTTAGCTTTATTTGCCATTATTAAACAAACCAAACAATCTGGCCAATCCGTAACTTATGGAGCTTTGGCCTTCAGATGTCAGAAAACAATGCTTCTAACTGCTACATCAGATGGTACATGACTCACATACCGACTGTGCCAGAATGCAAAAACATAAATAATGGTAATGTCAGAGCTGTAGCTCTGGCAGCTAAACAGACCTCAAACTGTGCAGTTTATAAGAGGAATGATGAGTTTCTATGAAAGCTTAATATAGGTGAAATGTAGCAAGGACAGATTTTCTCTCAAAAAATAAATATTCTCTCTACTGACTACTCACTTAATTAAAGAAATAAACATGACACTCTGCACTCTCCCCTCCTCTCCCTGTAAAAATGGGTGCACTTCAAGGTTCTATCCTAGGGCCTTTACTTTTTAATAGCTTTACTAATCAGCTCTATACCTCCTGTCCTGTCCTAAGTCATCTTTAATGCAATACGCAGATGACTCTACAGTCATCACCATAGCCAGCTCTCCCTCTAAGCTCTTCTAAGCTCTTCTCAGCTTATTGCTTTACAAAGTCTGGGATTTCCTAAATAACTTCCCATGTAACTCCACTTATCCCAAGTTAATATGGTGTTGTTAAAAATATTGCATAAGTACATGTTTCTTATGCAAACAAAGCTGTTTTACATTTATGAACCACAGTAATACACCAATGTCTAAGGTGCCTTGTCCATGTAATATATCTCCCCATAATGCTTATTCTTGACTAAATGTGCATGTCTATATAGTGCTACACTTTGTGGACTACCACTAAACACAACCTGTAGTCAGGACTATGGATACCACTTTGTGGACTACCACTAAACACAACCTGTAGTCAGGACTATGGATACCACTCTTTGTATTTATGCTGCAACCCTTTTCGGTAATTGTCATGCTGTCTGGTATGTTATGTGTTCCTCCATATAGGATGATACACAGACTATTCTGCAAGTGCCTTCTGTTTTGTGGTACTCTTAAAATCTACTGGGTGCATATTTTTGTTGGTCAAAGTCACGTATTTGTAAAATTTGAAAAAGGAGCCATCCAATCTAGATTCCTAAATTTTTAATCTAGCCTTGGAAACACTGAGTATGATTGTAATACTTGGGCAACTATTTTTGCTTTGTTAGTATTTGTTATTGGGTCTGTATCACATCAGCAAACGCTACAAATAGCGACTGTTGATATATCAAACTTCAAAGCCTGAAAGCTGAAAACAGCAAAGGAATGGATCAGTGAATTTTTTTCCCAGGGAAAAAAATTTGCTGATCCAAAAAAAAAGAGTATACAGTCAACATTTAGTGGGGGGCTTTGCCCCTCCCCACCCCCAACCTAAATATACCAACTCTGAGATCACACCACAGTGGAGAAAACAGCAAAGCCCAGAGAACGGCCCAGTAAATTTTTTCCCTGGGAAAAAATTTGCTGATCTGTTCCTTCTCTGTTTTCAGCTTTTGGACTTTGACGTTTGATATATCGGCGTTCACTATTTTTAGCATTCACTGATGCACCTTTAATCTATGAGCTATGACCCTTTGTTATGCACATAATTTTGCTTTTTGGATAGATGCACTGTTAGGATTTAAAGGAAGGTGCAGAAACAAGTGTGAGAATATTGCTACAAGTCTGTTCTGCTTTATGACAAACACAGTGTAATGAGAGTGGATTTTATTATTAAAGGGGTTCAGGGCTTGACTTCTGCTGCATTGGAGGTGTGCGGTTCTGCTTCTGCCAAGAAACCACTTCTCTCCATGTTTTGCTTTGTTAGCTGAGTTTGCACTGAAGCTGTATGTCATGCTTTTGGGTGTCATTTCATTAGGATTACTCTGTTGTCACCTTGCTCACTGTGCTTTACCTTTTAGTTGTGTCATGCCATGTTTTCTAACTGACACAGAGGTGCTGTTCAGCATTGTTTGCACAATGGAAGCTGGTCTAAGGACTTAATGTTTGATAGCTGCCTTGTGTTTTATCTTACTTCTACACCTGTTAAAGCTTTTGCCACATAATTAACTAGGCTGAGTTCCCTCTATGTTCCCTGTCAGGTGGTCTTTCTTTCATGAATCTTCTCCCATTCATTAGCTTTAGTTATGTTTACAATGATGTGAAGCCCCACACCTTTAGGAGCTGCAGGGTCCATGCTGCTGGAAAATTGAGAGTAAGCACTGTTGGTTCCAAATAATTTGACAATTTGAATGTTTGGAAAAGGACATGAGAGTAGCAGATTAATTATTAGATAAAAGTAATCTGTCAAATGCACATTCCCGGAAATGTTTTTAAACGCATTGGTTCTACTGCCAGATTGCAGCTGTGGCCAAACATATTTTCAGTCTTGCAGGATATTTTACCTTTTTCCCACAACTGTACAACTGTGAAGTTAGTAAATAAAAGTAATGGGGATGCAGGAAGATGCTCAGCACATGTGGATTGCCCTCCTGCAAAACATTCTTTGTAACTAATGTCACCCATAGATTAGGAATATTTTTTTTCATGAAACTAATTCATCCAGTTTGCCATCATGGTGTGGGCCATACCTTAGCTTCTCATAATGGACCATACATGTCCAGTCAACAGAAACTTCAAAGATCATAATCCGGATACTGAACAAGTTAAATTGTTCCAAGCACAAAGAGGTACTTAAGCCATTTTTTAGAAATATTTCTGAGTTTCTCAGCTGACAGCTACATTAGAGCATACAGTTATTAAAGACAATGTAGTATAAACATGGCTTGACATTTCCTGTTTAAATACCTTAAGAGCAGAATAAGGTATTTCAAGCATTAAGACAACAGAGCAGAAGATAATACAAGGCACAAGAGAGATCATCTTTTGTAACTTTTTTCTCCCGATAACTGCAGCCCTAACAAAATCAATAGGATGCATCTTCCCCCTGGTAAGCATTTCACAGTAGTGGTAAAATACTGTGCAGGCAGTTATCAAGGTTTTTGAGTTATATATATATATATATATATATATATATATATATATATATATATATATATATATATGGATCTATCTTAGTACATCGACATTGAGTTATATAGCCATAACTCCTCATTTGGTGACTACATGCATGCTCACAGATTTTATGGTACATAGTTACTTCGCTTGAGGATGTGTGCATTCTCGTTCATGCTCGCTGAATGCCACCACATAAGATGTGCACTGGCAGTGACCAAGAGCACATGGTGACTACTGGTGACTGCATGACACCTTTTGTTAGGTTTTAATAATGCACTGACACAGATTACTGTGTCACACAGGATCAGTGGGTCTGCATCATGTCCATCCTCTTGCCCCCCCCAGACTTCATCCAAAATTTAGGAATCATAGGACATGTGGCAGTTGAGTCTTCTGACCATTTTTGCATTATTTATTTTTATTTTATTTTACATTTGTTGACAGGATAGTCCAACTGTACACAGGTCCATTTTCAGCTGAGGCCTGGGGAGAAATGCTCCAGATTACAAATATACATAGCAGTTACTAAATAATACAGATAATATAATGCATTGCATAACACACATAGCACAAAATAGCAACTCATATAACATAGTAAAACAGCAATTGCAACATATACAGTGTAAAAGACAGTGCATGGCAGTCATAGAGCAACACAAAATAGTAAGGTATATATACAGTAATGAATTTCAAAGACATTACTAATTGTAATAGCCTGTAGTAGAGTATGGTACACTATACAAAGGGGAGGAATGATAGATATTAATTTGTACATTAGTTTTTCACCCTGGGGAGTCACAGGAGCATGACGAGTTATCCAAATTGTGTGTTTTCAAGAGTTTTTTTTTAAATTGTATGGCAGAGCTGTTAGAAGTCAGGTAGCTAGGTAAAGTATTCCAAGTTTTAGAAATAGAACAGCTAAAAAGGGATTTACCAGCTTCATTATAAAATTTGCTGACATTTAGAAGATTCTGATTACTACATCTTAGTTCTAGTAGTAGTATAGAGTTGGATTAGATCCTGCAATGCTGGGATTTTTTCAGGGTAGTAGTACACCTTATGTACAAGTAACAGTTGATTGATTTTAAGAAGGTGAGGCAGCTCTGGCCAGCTTAGTTGTTTGAGTGGGACACAGTGATTAGTCTTGTGTGAGGACCCTGAGGCAAACCTGGCAATTTTGTTGTAGCAAGACTCAAGTTTGTTTAGGTCAGCCTTCCGTAGATTAGTTAAAATAGGGTAAGCATAGAGGAGGGTAGGTAAGAGGTGTTTTAACAATCATCATTTTAGTATGTTTAGTGAGGAATAGTTTGTTACAATAGAGGATGCCTAATGTTTCATGGACTTTCTTGATAGTTTGGGATATATATGGATGTCTAATCTCAAGTTATTATCTATTTCTGCACTTAACAGTTTTGTGTGGGTGGTTGGGGTGATCATGGTTTTGCTGTTGGACAATAAGATAAATTTGTTATTTGAAGGAGGGAGATCTACTTGAGCTAAAGAGAAGTTCCGTTTTGTATGGGTTGAGAATTTAGTGGGAGTTAGAGAAGCAGGCTTCAGCAGCAGAAAACAGTTTTGGGTTAGGGAGTGAAGGTCAACTAGTGTGGGGGCAGCACAGATAAGGGTGGTATCATGTACGTATTGCACTACGGAGGCATTAGGTAAGGAGGAGGACAAGTGGTTGGTGAATATTCAGTAGAGTAATGGGCCAAGGATAGATCCCTGAGGCACTCCTAAGGATACTTGTAGATAGGCAGATAGTTGGTTTTGCCATTGAACTGCTTGCTGCCATCCTGATAGGTAGCATTTAAACCATGAGTATGAAGAGGGACTGATATCAAGGGTGGTTAGTGCATTAAGAAGCATACTGTGGTTGACCATATTGAAAGCCTTGGATAGGTCCAAGAATACTGTAGAAACATATTGGCCACTATTCCTGCACTGGTTAACTGTGTTGGTAAAGGACACTAGTGCTGTGATGGTACTGTGGGAGGGTCTAAAGCCGTGCTGATATTTAGCTAACAGATTATTAATGTGGAGGTAGTGCATCAGTTGGGTGTGCACTACACCTTCTAATATTTTTGATAATGGTAATAGAATAGTGATGGGACAGTAGTTATTGAGTTCTATGGAGTCACTTCCTTTGTGCAATGGAATTATGTGGGAGGTTTCCTGATAGTGGGCACCTTGCCCTTTGATATGGATCTGTTAATGGAGATGGAAACAGGATAGGCAAAATCCTCCGCAGCCATCCGATGGAAGTCTGCTGGTAGATTGTCAGCAGCTAGGGTGGTAGGTTTAAGTTTATGGAGGAGTTTTGAAATAGCTTTGATAGATACTGGGTCCAAGTTAAAGCGAGGGGTATTTTCCTGTTTGTTAGTGTTACTTTGGAAAGGTGTTGGGATAGGGAAGTTGTCAACATTGTGGGTACCTGCAAGGTCCTGAACTCATTTGGTGAAATATGCATTAAACTGTGTGGGAATTTTATCTTGGTTGTTTGTAGTTAATGGTGTTGGTGAAGTGGTTTTCCCTGATTTAAGTATCGAGGTTACTGCAGCTTAGAATTTTTGTGGGTTTTGAGCATATTTTTCTTGATTGTCTTGGTAGTACTTCATTTTGTCAAGTTTGGTTAGTTTCTTGGCTTTATTCCGGAGCTCTAAGTACTTTTGTTTTGAAGTTTGGGTTTTGTTTTTGTGGAGTTGTATCTAAGCTTTATCCCTTTCTTTGAGAATGGATTTAGTTTCTTAGTTAGCCACTGGGCATAGCTGGTTTTGATTCTAATTGTTCTGGTGGGTGTGTGCAGGTTTAAGATTTATAAGAAGGCAGAGTTAAAGTAGTGGACTGCTTCATTGAGAGTTAGTTGTGTCAATGGTTTCCAGTTACAACATTTTAGAGAGGAAATAAAATTATTAAGATTAAAGTTATTTTTGTTCTTAAGAACTCTGAAGGATGTATGACTTATAAGGGGAGTTCTGGATCTAATCAGGTAGGTTAATTGACTGTCACTCAGATTGTTAGGAAGTCAGCCTGATTGAGATGCAAGGGAGGGATTGGATGTAATAATCCAATCCAGTATGAACAGGCACTTGAATATTTTGTTAGTTCTAGTGAGGGATAAGATCAGTTGGGTATACCCATGGAGATCAAAGTGAGTAGGACTGCTGCCAAAGCAATTGAGCCAGTCTATGTTAAAGTCACCCAGTACCACAGTTTCCTGAGGTAGGGAGTTATATATGCATTCTAAAAGGTTTTCCATGGTAGTGATGTTGTTACCTGGAGGGATATAGCTGCCTATGATATTGATGTGTTTATTTATGTTTAGTTTTAATTTTGTGAGGATGAGCTCTGCATTTACAGTGTCAGGAATATTAGTATCAGGTTGTTTAAGGATGAGGTGATTTTTGAACAGTATTGTAACCCCCCCCCCCTCCTTTTTTGCTCATTCTATCTTTTTGTATGATGTTGCACCCAGGTCTTGTAATCTCATAATTTTTGTTGTCTGGTTTTAGCTTTGTTTCTGTAAGTATTACAATATCAGGTTTATACAGGGCTAGAAGAGCATGGAGGTCATGAACTTTGTTTACAATACTTCTGACATTCAGGTTAAGAAAAAGGAGAGAGAGGAATTATGTCTATGGAGTAGATTATTAGGCTGAGATAGATTAGGGTTGATTGGGTTGTTAGGGGCAGGATTGGGGTGAATGTCGGGCAGCATAGGTTCATAGGTTCATACTAGGCTATCTGCCCTGGGGCAATTATAAGCCTAGCCCGATTCTGTATGGCTTACGCCACCCCTTGATTTGAGTATACTGTGCCCTTTTTAAGGTTTAGTTTATTGTGCCTCTGTCTAATAGTGACACGAGTAATCCCTGGGGGACAACCTACGATCCCCCATCCACTTATCGAGATTCTTCTTGAAGAGATTCAGTGAGGTGCTCTGCCTCACATGAACTGGAATTTTATTCCAGAGCGAGAGCCTCTGGGTTATGAACCTGTCCCTCCAGCAAGTTCTATTTATTTCTGTGCTGAGGTTCAAGTCCCAGCGGGATCTGGCTCTAAGGGATTTAGATTTACTGAGGTGGAGCATGTCCATTAATTCTGGATTTGACATAGCTTTGTATGTCAGGCATAGATCGCCTCAGTAAGCGGTATGCAACTGAGTAGAGCTGGAGTTTTTAACCGAGCAGTATATGGCATCTGTTTGAGACCATTGATCCTCTTGGTGAGATACTTTTGGGGTCTTTCTAATTGCTGCAGGTGTCGGGTAAGGTACATCCCAAAAGGGGCATTGTATTCTATGATGGGCCTGATGAGGGATGAATAAAGGGGAATGATTACCTCTCTTGATCTAGATGTGAAACCCTTCGTGATGAGGTGGGCTATGTAGAAGGTCTTTCTAACCACTTTGGCAATGTGATTTTCAAAGGAGAGATTGCTATCAACTTGGGTCTGTGCAGATAACTTCTCCATTTTGATTATTTGTATCCTATTTGTTAGCCATGTAGCAGTTCATAGGTTCATAGGTTCATACTAGGCTATCTGCCCAAGGGCATTTATAAGCCTAGCCCAGTTTTGTTTTTTTCTGCACCCCCTTTAGTTTGGAGGATACTATGCCCATTATTTTGCTGTGCCTCTGTCAAGCAGTGACACTGAGATAATCCCTGGGGTATATCTGCGATCTCCCATCCATTGGTCAAGATTTCTCTTGAACAAAGCCAGCGAGGTGCTCTGCCTCACATGTACCGGGATTTTCTTCCACAGCATAGGGAGTCTCTGGGTGATGAATCTGTCCCTCCAGCACGTCCTATTAATAACCGTGTCAAGGTTTAAGTCTCCTTGTAGTTCTGAGGGATCTAGATTTTTTGAGGTGAAGCATGTTCATCAATTCTGGGTTGGACATGGCCTTTTATGTCAGGCACAGGTCACCTCTGAGCAGACGGTAAGAGACTGAATAGAGCTGGAGTTCCTTCAGTCGGGCAGCATAGGACATATTTTTGAGACCCTTTATCCTTTTGGTGAGGAACTTTTGGGGAGTTTCCAGTTGCTGCAGGTGTCGTGTCAGATACATTCCGAATGGGGCATTGTACTCAATCATTGGTCTGATGAGTGATGAGTACAGGGGGACGATGACTTCCCTTGATCTAGATGTGAATCCCTTCATGATCAGGTGGGAAATGTAGAAGGTCTTCCTAACTACTTTGGCAACGTGAGTGTCAAGGTTACTGTCAACCTGGGTCCCCAGATCCCTGATAACCTCTTCTGTGCTTAGTGGGTTGCCACCTATATGGTAGCTAGGGGTAACCTTGTTTTTCCTGAAGGGTATGACTATGCATTTTTTGGTGTTTAACTTTAGGCCATGGCTCTGGCACCAGTCATCCATTTCTATAAGACCCTTCTGAAGGATATCTGTGTCAGATGTGTTCTCAACTATGAGTTTGCAGTCATCTGCAAATTTTGTCAGCCATAATCCTCCTGTGTTTGCTTGTACTTCTGAAAAGTAGATGCCGAACAGGAGTGGGCCCAGGACTGAGCCCTGTGGGACACCACTTGTGACAGGCTTTGAGTCTGACATGGCGCCAGCAACTCTGACCCTGTGGGTTCTGTCACTTAGCCAATTTGCAACCCATCTTGTGACGTATGGGTTTACATTTAAGCTGATGAGTTTTTCAATGATACCTGAGTAGGGTATTGTGTCGAAAGCCTTTGCCAGGTCGAGGTAGGCTGTGTGGACTGCCTTTCCCTCATCAATGGCCTTGGTGACTGTTTGAAAAAGTCAACCAAGTTTAAAAGGCATGATCTGCCTTTGACAAAGCCAAACTGGGTCGGATCCAAAGTCTGCAAGTCCCCTATGTCTTTATTTATGAGTTCCATTATGATCCTCTCCATAGCTTTGCAGATCAGGCTTGTCAAGCTGATGGGACGGTAATTTCCAGGGTCGGTGGAGGCGAAGTGGGACCACAGTTGCCGTATGCCACTCCTTAGGCACGTATCCTGAGGTGAGGCTAAGATTAAACAGCTGCCCTAACTGCGGGTTTAATTCCTCATTGAGTTTGTGGAGCACACAACTGGGGACACCATCTGGTCCCATGGATGCTGTGTTTTTTGCCTTGGAGAGAGCAGTTCTCATCTGAGCGTTGGAGATGTTTTGGGGGCTACAATCCTCTGGTATAGATATCTCACCTTTTGGGGGGGAGGGGGGGAGAAGTTTGCACTGAAACTATCAGCCAGTATGTTGGCAATGTCTGTAGGTTCAGTAATTTTTACATCATTTTGAACTAATTCTGAGCATATCTGGGAGTTTCCTCCCAGGTTTCTAACATAGCTAAAGAAGGCCTTATGATTGTCTTTTGAGTCCTTAGCTACTTTTCTCTCAAAATTTGCCTTGGATGATTTTATGAGAGATCTTAGTTTTTTACTTATAATGATCAAAGGTGTTTTCCCTTTTAAGGATTTTGCTCTATCTTGTAGTAGCTTCCTCCTTTTGTTGTAGAGCTTGTTTATGGCTGGGGTCCACCAGACTGGGCGCTTGCCTTTGGTACAAAGAGTCTTTGTTTTGTTTGGGATTGCCTGATCCATGCAGTCCTGTAGGTGCTGGTAGAAGGCATTTGTGAGTGATTCAGTGGCTTGAGTAATGGTTTCCTCGGGGGCCTTAAAAGAGACCACACCAGTCTTTAGAAGTGTGAAGTCGGCTTTTGAGAAGTTCTTCACTGTGGTCTTTTTATCTCTGGTGGCGGGATGTGGACTTCCAGTGAGATTAGTTTATGGTCTGATCTCACCAGTGAGGGGTATACTTCCAGTGTTGAACATTGTGACCCCATGTTCGTGATGATGAGATCTAGTATGTTTTCTCCTCTTGTGGGGATGGTGACTAGTTGTTCCATGGCATTTGAGTTTATGAACTCTAGGAACCTTTGGGCTAGAGTGTTGGGGCTTGAGTAGTGATCCCAGTCTATATTCGGGTAGTTGAAGTCACCTAATATGATGGTGTTTGGAGATACATTTATCCCCTCCAGTGTTTTCAGGAGAGCTATGTGAGGTTCCTGAGATTGAGAGGGTGGCCTGTAACATGCTACAAATTGCAGAGCAGTCTTGCCTATGGTTATTTGCACCTGGATGGTCTCCGATGCATCGTGCGTTGCCACCAACCTTGAGGTGTGGGTGTCCTTGATGAATATAGACACCCCTTTATTGGTGTTGTTTTGGGGGGGGGCGGGCATGATATGAAGTAAAACCTGATAGTGCCGGGTGCTCTCGAGCCTTGAACCAGGTTTCAGTCACAGCACAGACATCGATGTTCTCCATACTGAGAAGGGCCTCGTGCGTGCATCTTGAGGTTGAGACTTCTGGCATTGAGCAGCATTACCCTTAGTTTTTTTCCATTTTTGAGTTCTAGGGTGGTAGGTTTAGAATTTGAGCCTGGCCTAAAAAGGCACTATGGGGTGGCAAGAGTCTTTGCCAATATCCGAAGCCCAGGGTGACAGGTGCAAGCGCCCCTTGCAAAGCAGTGTGGCTTATCCAGCATGTCATCCCAGGCAGACAGACATTGGATCCCCTTTGAATGACACCAGAGTTTAAGCCAATTATTAAAGCTGATCATCTTGTCTCTGTATTGTGGCATCATTCTTGGTGAAGGTAGGATACTGCTGAAGGTCAGGGTCATACCTGCCTGGGCTACATAATCAGAGAGATCCTCTATGTCTCTTTTCATGTAGTCCAAGGAGGTATGTCTCAGGTCGTTCACACCAGCATGGACAATGACAGAGTCGTACTTGTACCTGCTGTTGAGAGACCTGAGTGCTTGCGTTATGTGGTGGATTCTAGCGCCCGACAGGCATACTAGTTGTTTCAGTAAATGTAGGTATAGTTTGGTAAGCTTATGTATTAGTTTGGAGTATCTTGGGGTGTTATGGGCTTTACATTAAAGTGGTACCCAGTGGTCGGGGTGAGAGTCAGTATGGGAGGGTTTAGAAAGGCAGGGAGCTATGTGAGTACATAGTGGATTTATGTGATAGCTAGTTGCACCAGTTTGCCATGAGGGGGTAAGTGATGTTCATAGGATCATAGGTGTGTACTGGGCTAATTGCCATGGAGCCTTTACAAGTCTAGCCCATAGGATCACCCTGGCATTATGCCACCCGACCTTAGTTCCCATTGCCTCTGTTGAGTAGAGCCACTGGAGTGATCCCCGGGGTGAATTTTCTATTTCCCATCCACTCATCAAGATTTCTCTTGAAAAGAGCCAGTGAGGTCCTATGTTTGACATGTATGGGAAGTGTATTCCATAACATGGGCAGTCTCTGGGTTATGAACCTGTCCCTCCAGCACTTTCTGTTGGTTGTGGTAATGAGGTTGAGGTCTTTGGAGTGTGTGGTGTGGAGGGATTGGAATTTCTTTAGATGTAGCATTTCTAACAGAGCTGGGTCAGACATAGTTATTAAGTCAAGCAGAGATTGCCTCTAAGTAGGCGATATGAGACAGAGAATAGTTGGACTTTTTTGAGTCTGTCCATATAGGACAAGTGTTTAAGGCCTAGGATCCTCTTTGTGAGGTACTTTTGTGGCCTTTCCAGTTGTTGCAGGTGTCTAGTGAGGTACATGCCAAATGGAGCACTGTATTCAATAATTGGCCTAATGAGGGAAGAGTAGAGGGAGATAATGACCTCTTTCTTCCTGGATGCAAAACCCTTGGTAATGAGATGTGCCACATAGAGGGACTTTCTGACCACAGTGGCAATGTGGTGGTGAAAACAGAGGTTGCTGTCAACCTGTGTTCCCAGATCTCTTTTAACACCTTCTGTGTTCGGTGGACTTCCAACAATGTGGTAATTCATGGAAACTGGGTTTTCCCCAAAGGGGATGATGACAATTTTTTTTTTAAGGCCATGGTTCTGACACCAGTCATTGGTCTCAGTGAGGCCTTTCTGTAGGATGTCAACATCACTTGGAGAGTTAATAACAGCTCCCAACTTGCAATTGTCTGCAAACTTTGTCAGCCAGAATCCCTTCATGTTGGCCTGGACTTCAGAGATGTAGATACCAAACAGGAGAGGACCTAGGACCGAACCCTGTGGGGCTCCACTCATGACTGTCAGCAGTCTGACTTAGAGTCAGCTACTTTCACACTGTGGGCTCTATTTGTGAGCCAGTTTGCAACCCACCTTGTGATATAGGGGTTGATGCCTAGCTTAGTTAATTTTTCTATGATTCCTGAGTGGGGAATGGTATCAAAGACCATGGCCACATCAAGGTAGGCTGCATGAACCACCTTGCCTTCATCCACAGCTCTAGTGACTGACTCAAAGAAGCTGACCAAGTTGAGCAGGCATGCTCTACCCTTCACAAAACCAAACTGTGTGGGATCCAAAGTTTGGAGATTCCCTATATCCTTGTTTATTAGGTCCATGATGATGTGTTCCATAGCTTTTCCTATCAGACTCGTCAGGCTAGTGGGGCGATAATTCCCAGGGTCTGTAGTCACTCCTCCTTTGTGGAGAGGGATGACTGTAGCAGTGCACCATTCAGTAGGGACAAAGTGTGAAGTGAGGCTGTGACAGAACAGGGCACACAGGTGAGGTGCCAGTTCACTCTGTAGTTCATGTAGAACACAGCCAGGGATATTGTCAGGTCCCATAGAAGCTGTATTACTGGCCTTTGATACTGCATTTTTAACCTGTGCAGCAGTAATACTGGGTGGCTGGGAATCTACTGGTATTGTTATTGGTCCTTTGGTGGGGGAGAGAGGGGTAAAGTTGGCACTGAGGCTGTTGGCCAGTATATTGGCAATATCTGTTGGCTTGGTAGAGGAGGTACCATTGTGCAGTAACTCAGATCAAATCTGGGTATTGCCATGGAGATTCTTTACATAACTATAGAAGGCCTTGTGGTTGTCTTTATTATCTGCTGCAATTTTGTTTTCATAGCTAGCTTTAGAGGATTTGATGAGGGATCTCAACTTTTTGTTGAAGCAGATAAGGGAGTTTTCCAGTCTTGGGACTTCACTTTATTCTGCATCAGTTTCCTCCTTCTGTTGTAGAGTTTGTTTATGGCAGGGGACCACCAGATTGTCTTTCTTTTTTTGGAGGAGAGCATCTTGGTTCTATTGGGTATGATGAGATCCATGCATTTGTGTACATGTTCATACAGTGCACTGGTGTAGGATTCAGCAGTTGTGCAACTATTCTCCATTTGCATGGTTGTCGTGAAGTTAGCTACCTCTGTTTTTAGGAGCCTAAAGTTAGCTTTGGAGAATTTTTTCATGGTAGTTATCTTTCCAGGTGGGAGTTGGGGTAGGAGAGATGTGGATTTCCAAGGTGATTAGTTTGTGGTTGGATCTAACCCAGAAGGAGTTGACTACTGGTGTAGAGCAATCGTCGCCCATGTTAGTAATGACCAGGTCAAGGAAGTTGCTACCTCTAGTGAAGGTAAGAACGAGCTGGTCCAGGGCATTGGAATTAATGAATTCCAGGAAATGTTGTGCAAGTGTATTGGTACATGAGTAGTTTTCCCAGTTACTGGAGGGGTAGTTGAAGCCAACCTAATATTCTCCAGGGTGCTTGGGACGTAGTTGGGGACCTATAGCAGGCAATGACCTGAATCACTGTCTTACCCAGTGTTAGCTGCACCTGAAGTATCTCTGATGTGTTATGTCGGGCTACCAGTCTGGAGGTGTACGCATGCTTTATGAATATGGAAACACCACCGCCTTTGGAGCTTCGGTCCAGGTTCTGGGGCTGAAAGGTGTGGAATGAGTTATAGCCTGGTAGTGCAGGGGTGCTTTCTGTTGCCTTGAACCAGGTCTCTGTTAAAGCACAAATGTTGATGTTCTCCATTTTAAGGAGTGCTTCGAGCGAGTGCATTTTGAGATTTTGACTTCTAGCATTGAGCAGCATGACCCTCAGATGGCATTTGTTTGTAGCTGTTACAGTGGTAATTTGGTCTTTGGAACACCATCTAAAAAAGGCACTATGGGGGGGTGGCAAGAGCTTTGGCCAGTATCCAGAACCGCAGGTGTGACAGATGCAGGCCATCTGTGGCAAAGCATTGAGGTCTATCAATCATGTCATCCCAGGCAGACAGATACTGGATCCCCTTAGAATGACACCAGAAACTTAGCCAGTTGTTGAAATCAATAATTTTCTGCTTGTACTGTGGTATCATTCTGGTTGATAGTAGGATGCTGCTCAGGGCTAGGGTCATACCCGCCTGGGCTACATAATCCGAGAGTTTCTCCATGTCTCTTTTCATGTAGTCCAGGGAGGTACGTCTCAGGTCATTCACACCCACATGTACAATGACAGAGTCATAATTTGTACCAGTTGTTGAGGGACCTGAGTGCGTGCATTATGTGGTGCATCCTGGCACCTGACAGGCAACTGACTGTTACTTTCTCCTTATTCAACCTAGTGTGTGGGACATCAGTGTGCCTCACTATCAAGTCACCTATGACTAGCATATTGGGCATGCTGTTTTGCCTTAGGGGCTTTGGTTGAGTAGTACACTGTTTAGGAGATTTATGTGTATCATGATTATTTTTGTGTTGTGGTGGTCGAGTTTGTTTCTTCCTTGGAGGCCCCTGCTGTTTGGGTAGATTTTTATTGACAGCCTCCGCAAAGGAGAGTGTGTGGTTTGTGTTTTTATATTACGGCAGTGCTGGTGTGTGTTCTGGAGGGTTGTGTGTTCCATGTGGTGTGATGCAAGTGTTGACCTTCTCCTCTTGACTTGCTATTCCGGTCTTGGCTGGAGAATGTGTGGTTCCAATTTGGATACATAAATGCATCTCCTGCAAGTCTGAGTGTTGGGAGGTAAGAGGAGAGGGTTGTCAGTGTACATGAGGCAGTTGCTACATTGCCTCAGGATGCCCAAGTTCACCAGGTTAATAGGAGAAAGCACAGGGAACTGTCCTTTAGACATGCCTGGAGGGGTGGGCATTAATAATAAGTACTGGAGCTGTTTCCTTATAGAACGTTTAGTGCTGGTAGCACTTTTGCATGCTACAATAATTGCTACAAGAAGTCTGGTAAAGTGCTAGACTAATAAGCTAGTAAAAGTGCAGGAGAAGAGAGAACTAGCAGATCTACGGGAAAATTTGAAGAACAGACTTTGGCACCACTCAGAAGCTTACAAACAGTCCTGGATACAACAAGTTTGTATCTGGACTAGACTAGTTGCAGGAAAGGTGGGAAACAAGCACCAATGTGGGCATTTAAACCAGAAAGTTGAAAGAGATGGAAAAACTGCCCAAATGGCCAATAAACTACAATTTCTGGGCCAGAAACCACTCCTGTTGTAGTAGATAGGCTACCTAGTGTTTCCCACTCCCACTTGTAAGCTAGAAGGCTTCTCTTCAACGCAGAAAGGCTTGGGGGGCTCAGAAGCTTACAAACAGTCCTGGATACAGCAAATCTGTATCTGGACTAGACTACTTACAGGAAATTGTTATGAAAGTGGATGTGGTAAGAGGTGAGAGCTGAAAGAGGACAGAATATAGTTATTATGATGCTGTAGGTCAGGGTTGCTAGTATGTGGGTGATTAGAGTATATTTCATTGTCCTTATAGTTGGGGTAACTTGTGTTGAGTAGTTACCTTACTGTAAATAAAGTTAAAGTGATAAGGACTGATGTAGTACATTGTGGTGCAATGGGGTAACTGGGTATGTGGGAGGTGTTATGAGGTAATTGAGGGGTGTGGTATATACCTATAAGTCTAGTGGTGTCAGGGGCGGGTGGAAATGGGGGCAGGATAGGGGAGCAGAGTGAGCATGAGCACACAGAGTGTGAATGGAGCGGGCAGAGCCGAGAGGCAAGAAAGTCCATATGTCCTAGAAAAACAATCAGGAAGCACAGCAATCCCAGGTCAGTGCTAGAATGCTCTATTAAGTTATTATCCCTTCTATGTTTGCATATAGGAGGACAGAAAAAAACAGCGTTAAAAGCCCCGATGTATCAGAGAGACTGAACAGCTGTCTTCGGCTAGAGAAAAGTAATTATAGCTACTGGGAGAGGGGTGAGTTAAAGGTGTCCTTTGAGTGTCTATGCCTTTGCAAGTTATAAAAAACAAAATATGCAGAGTACAGCTAGTGTACCGAGCAGAAGACATACACTATAAGTTCTTTTAAAATGTGCCGTTTGCTGAGTCTGGTTCTGGAATCTAGGTCAGGAGGGCGAGGTGGCTTTTAACGCCAGTCAGCAGTTGCCTTCAGGGGAACAACTGAAAATTGCACTTGGGCTGTGTGCAATGAATCAAAGGAGCGATAATGAAGGTTAAGCAAGAAGAGACAGAAAAAAATAGGACTTTACCAAAATTAAATTTCAGGGTTACATGCAACTTTATCATGAAATTACTTTCAAAAATGCACAGGTTTTAGAAAAACATGCAACAAATTAGTTGAGCGGCAGTATAACAACGTGTGAGGAAAAAGCAACCGTATGGTAGGAGTTGTTATCCACGTTTCACTATTCCAAAAATGCATAGGTTTTAGGAAAAAAATATGCAACAAATCTGTAGAGCAGCAGTATAACAACACTTGAAAAGCACTTGTAAGTTAGGCAGTTACTATTTACACTGTATCAGAAATGCTAAACTGTTGTCTAGCAGGGTTCAAAGACCAGATAATGCAATAAAGTAAAGTCTAAAAGTAAGGGTGTCTATGAACAGCAACCAATTACAGGTAACACAATTATCTATAATGCTCACAAACCAATCCTTACTTACTGGTAGACACAATGTAGATATTATGGTCGCAATCCAGAATATAACGCTTGCAGTTTGTGTTTACTGTCTGACTAATGTTTACTAATTTAAACAATTAGAGTCTTTGCTACTATGTCATTATCAAGGTTGGCAGAGATATGCAGATAAAACAGAAATAAAAACCTGAGTAAAACTGGAGTGAAACCTTGCTTGGCACACACATTGCTAGAGGACAATGATGGGAGAGTTGGCCCTGTATGTGATGATTTAAAAATGGTGCCAAAAGATACTATGGAATAAATGAACTTCCTTTAGACACCTGAAGGGGAAGAGCTATGATATACATGTAAGAGACTAAGAAGTTTCACAGCACAGCAGAGTGATGTTCAACATGTTGGTAATACAATGCAGTACTATGAGCTTTGGACTGAGCTGAGAGGCAGGAAAGGCTGTCTATCCTAGAAAAACAATCAGGAAGTACTGCAAACCCAGGTCCGTGTTAGAATGCCCTATTAAGTTATTATCCCTCTATGTTTGTATATAGAAGGACAGAAAAAACAGTGTTAAAAGCCCTGATGTTTTTGGCTAGAGAAACGTAATTATAGCTACTGGAGGGGGGGGGGGTGAGCTAAAGGTGTCCTAGGAGTGTGCACAGCTTTGCAAGTTATAAAAAAAAATACACAAAGTACAGCTAGTATACCAAGCACAGGACATACAGTATAGGTTATTTTAAAATGTGCTGTTTGCCGAGTCCGGTTCTGAAATCTGGGTTAGGAGGGTGAGGTAGCTTTTAATGCCAGTCAGCAGCTGCCTTCAGGGGACCAATTGAAAAGTGTACTTGGGACTACAGGTTCTTTTATAATGTGCCATTTGCCAAGTCCAGTTCTGGAATCTGGGTCAGGAGGGTGAGGTAGCTTTTCATGCCAGTTAGCAGCTGCCTTCAGGGGACCAATTGAAAATTGCACTTGGGAGGTAGACACAATGTAGACATTATGGTAGAGATCCAGATTATAATCCTTGTAGTTTGCGTTTACTATCTGACTAATGTTCACTAATTTAAACAAGCAGAGTCTTTGCTACTATGTCCAGTTATCAATGTTGGCAGAGATGTGCAGATAAAACAGAAGTACTCACTCTTAGACTGAAGCTCCCTTTTCATGGAGGGCTAGGCCATTCAAGCCAAGAGTGAATTTGTGAGTACCTGTCCAATCACCCAGTTCCCCATTTGATAGGATGATAATGTATCACACTCTTAATTAGTAGTGGGAGTTTGTTCCTGAGGTGGTGAAGGCTGTGTGCAGTTAAGCTTTCTCTCCATCATGTTTTATTTATTTGCTGATAAAAATTAGATCTTTGATTATGGTATTTATGAGACTGTTTGAGTTATGGAGAAACAAGAAATCAGGGACCACCAAGCATAGATCTCCCCTCAGAAATCTATAAGACACTGACTAAAGATACAGCACTTCCAGTCTTCTCTGATAGCTTATTGTTTTTAAGATAAGAGGAGTAGTACATGAATAAGTTATACTTGTAAGGACTGTAAGGACCAAGTCAAGAGGATAAAGACTTCTCGTCAGTATGCTAAAAACCTGGTCCAAGAAGTTTTTATTAAATTTTAGAATTTTTGAGCTTATCCTACAGTGGAGGTTTAGGTACTCCAGTTTAATGAGAAGTAGTTAATGTCTCCAAAATATTGGAGTTCTTGCTAACAGGGAATTAATCAAGTAGATATTATATGATTTGCAGGGGGCACTTAAGATGTCCTGTAATAGGTAATAAACTGTTATTTAGTCTTGGTTAGTGTGATTTGGAGCTCATTGAGTTTGGTTTGTGGGTCTCTGTAAACCTGACTAAAGGTGAAATGGTCCTAACAAATATGGATGGGTCTACTTCTGTTTATTGAAAAAAAATCACAGTTTCGAAAAACAGAAAGTCGAACCCACTTTAGCAAAAGTGCACATAAATGAAAGTGCACTTTTGCGAAAACCGATTCACCGAAGCATAGTACAGTGGGGATAAGGAATTATATCCTTTTCCCCACTGTAGTGCAATCTCAAAATTAATATATTTAAGTAGTGGAGGTGTGAGGGGTGCAGAGTGGCTTGCCCCCTGCAAAAATGCATTTCATTGTGGCTTTTTTTCCTGATTAGGTGAATCAGTTTTTGCAAAAGTGCACTTTTGTTTAAAGTGGGTTTGACTTTCTGTTTTTCAAAAAAGTGATTTTTCGATAAACAGAAGTAGACCCATATGGATATATAATCCAATTCCCATCGTGTCTGATGGCATCTAAGGTGCAAAACCCAAGGCTGGAAGCAGTCCTTTCCTGAACAATTTAAACCAATATTCAGTAATTACACAGATATGGGTATGTTCCATATGCAAGAAAGCCTCAAGGTCTAGCAGTCTGTCGTTGACACTTCTGGCATTAAGCAGAGCCACATTAATGGGATCCTGGTTTGGATTAGATTTCTTAATTACGTGTCAATGTCTATTAGGTGAGGTCTTCCTAAAAAGACCTTGGGAAAAGAGGTATAGAATATCCTTTACAAATCAAGTTTTATTGTTGAGCATCTCGCCTCCTGCTGACATATACAGGATTGCTGTGGAATGTTGTCAACTATTTAGCAAATTGTTGAGGATATATCTTTGTACTTAGGAATCATTCTTAGAAAAGGTAGAATAGTAATAGACTCCATAAGTAAATTAAAGTATTTGCACAGTTCGGAAAATGTCATGAAGTAAAAAGCTAAAAAGTTACTGTGCAGATACTACCCATGTAGCTTTGTCACTGGAAGTTCAACGCACAAGGCTTACAAAAAATCCAAAGCCTTGCTAATAGTTATTCAGACACATCCAATTTCTTCGTCTATTCAGACCAATGTTCAAATCTCAAGGTAGATGAATCTCCAAAAAATAAAACGAAGCAAAACTGTATTTAACAGTTTTATTAAACAGACAGAAAACAGGTAAGTGCTTTCGCTATGTAGCTTTATCAAACCATAAAGACTGCATTCACTAATCCACTTTATATATATATATATATATATATATATATATATATATATATATATATATATACACATGAATCTAATTATCATTAACTAAATTAAATAATTAAAACAATAGGTTCTTAAAGGAACAATAGCTACATAATGCTTAAAAATACTTCATCATACTTTATATTGACATATATAAATAACTAATAAATAAACTTCTAATAAAATATAATATACTTCTAAAAATATATATATATATTTATTAAAATCTTTACTAAACAACTTAAAAAACTTTACTCAATGTGTTGCATTTATTAAAATCTTTACTAAGCAACTTAAAAAGCTTTGCTTAATATATGCATTAATATTTAAACCTTCTACTTTTCAGTTTTGGTTTTAATGGGATTTTGTCATTCAGAGCAGGAATATTATGTGCCTTCAGTCTGATAATCCAGTCTGTTTCTAACTCTTCTGTCCGGTTCCTTATATCTCCCTCTCTTTGACTAAGAATATTAATTTGTATAATCATAAAGTTAAAAACATGTTCTGAACCTTCTTTTTGCACATGCTTAGATAGAGCATTCACTTCAGACTTAATTCTGATCTGATATATATGCTCCTTAATCCTATCTTTTAGTTTCCTGTCCGTTTTACCTACATAGAATGCATTGCATTCCATGCAGGTAGCGAGATATACTAAATGCTCAGTATTACATGAGCCACTTACTTTAAAAGTATACACTTTAGAAGTTAAGGGATGTATAAACATATTTGTTTTACTAATATATTTACAAAAATTACACCTACCACATCTTGATGTCCCACTATGAATGGCTATTCTTGGTGTATTAACATTGGGAAAGCATAAAAGCCTGTGCAAGTTCCTCTTATTCTTAAAAATATATCTAGGACGTTCACCTACTAATTCCTTTATATCGGGATCAATCGTCAGTATGTCCCAATGTTTACTTAAAATGTCTTTAATTAAATTTATATCTTGCGTGTAAAATAAAGTAACTTTCTGTTTATTCCTTCCATCTCTATCATTTACTTTCTGAAGGTTCCTATAATAGCTACTACCTCTTCCTGAAAAGTAAGGACATGCCTTACTTCCCCTGTCACGACCAACATTCTCAAAACATTCAGCAATCTCTCTATTGTTATAATTACGTATTAACAATCTTTTGTTCAACATTTCCAACTCTGCTTCATAGTCACTCTGTACAGGGTTCAGTCTTGAGGCTCTCATCGCTTGCCCTTTTATAATATTTGAAAAAACATATTTGGGGTGCATACTGGTCCTATTCAGCAAAGTATTTTTATAACAATTCTTCCTGTAAATTCCAGTATTAAAACTTCCATTACTTAGGCGCTGCACCAATACATCTAAAAAGGCTATATTGTCTTTAGAACTAGCCATAGTGAACTTTAAAAATGATGATGAAGAATTTATTTCATCATAGAATTGACTTAATTTCTCTGCTGACCCATCCCTGAGAAAAAACAAGTCATCTACAAATCTTCTATAGAAAAGGACGTTAGTTCGAAACTTATCTAACTTAAAAAGACTCTCCTCCTCCCATATAGCCATTACTAGGTTGGCGTAGTTATTGGCACATGAAGTGCCCATAGCTACGCCATCCTTTTGCAAATACAAGCAATTTTCAAAGAGGAAAATGTTATTCTCCAAGATTAACTTAAGAAAAACACAAATAATGCCCTTTTTATTTGCTGTTAAGTTAGAGTGTTTGTCAAGACACAATTTAATATATTCAATTCCTAAATCATTAGGAATCTTAGTGAATAATGAATGAACATCCATTGTTACCATAATAACATTGTCAGTATTCTTTAACTTAACAACCACATCATAAAAATCTAAGAGAAATTGTTTAGAGTCTCTTAAAATAAAGACATTTAAGTCTACTACTGGTCTCAACAACTTTTCAACAAATATTGACAAGTATTCTGTAACCCATCCTTGTCCTGACACTATTGGCCTCATTGGAGGGGTAATGGGGTCCTTGTGTATTTTCGGTAGCCCTTGAATTACCGGAATGGTAGGTGACTCCACAAAGAGAAAATTATATATGTTTGTGTCTATTATTTCTCTATTATATAGTTCATCCAGGGCTCTATATACCCTGGAAATAAACTCTTTCGTTCTAAATTTAAATATAGATTCATAATGATTAATATCACTTAACATTTCAAACATGCTCTTATTGTAGTGTTCCTTATCCAATACAACTATAGCCCCCCCCCCCCTTTATCTGCTGGCCTAAAAGAAATATTCAAGTGATTCCTTAAACTCTGTAGTGCAGAGAAATGTTTTGGTGTTAAATTTCTTTGGTTAAAGTTACTCTGTCTAACTTCTTCCATTTTCAGCAAACCTTTTTCAACTATCTTACTGAAAGTATCCAATAAAGGGTGTAAAATGGGTATAAATGTGCTTGGTTTCCTAAAGTGTCCGTCATACTCCTTTCTGTTAGCAAACATCATCTGCAACTGTATATTTCTGACAAACAGTTTCACATCTAAAATTGTTTCAGTGGCATTGCTAACACTAGAAGGAATAAAAGAAAGGCCTTTGTTTAAAACTTCCATTTCAAATTTATTAAGGGGTCTGTGGGAGAGGTTCCAGACTATGTCATCCTCTCCCACATTTTCTTTATTGTTGGCTCTCTCATGTCCGTCCCAGTAGCCTTTCTTTTTTGTCTCCCTCGACTCATTGATCGGTTCCTGCCTCTTACTGAGGATTCGGCTATAGGGAAAGGACACTGCTTATCTAGCCCCATATTAGCACTAGATGAAAAAGTTGTCTTACTGCGTACAACTAACTCATTAGTATTACCTTTATTACTTTCTACAGTAGTTACATTTTCTTCTATACTATTAGATGTTATAGTAGAAATGTTAGGCCTACTACTTACATTTAAACCATTCGTTTGTAAAGCATCTACAGCAACAACCTCTGCATTAGATGTAGGCACACTATTTACATCAATTGCATTAGTTATAGCATTTAGGCTAGCTTTCTTAATGCTTACAGGTAGAACAGTATGGTTTACATTTTCATTCACATTAGTATTAGAAACACCATTGTTAGTTACATTCACATTCAAATTAGGAGCATTAAAAGCCCTTTCTTGTCCATTTCTATTATTTCTAGGCCAAGTAAAGACCTGCCCTTGTGCAAAATCGTGTAAATCCCTCACAAGTTTGTGTTTTTTCTGCTCCATCAATCTTTTCTCATATAAATATACTGAGTCCAGCAAATGGTCTAGTAAAGGGTCAATAACAGTAGACTGATAGTTACTAAACAAGTCACGCTGCTTCTTTTCAATGTTTTTCTGTAACTTCACTTCTTCTGGTAGAAAAAATTCATTTAACAACTTCATATAGTTAATGCTTAAGTCTATATTTAGTTGTTGCCAACGAAAAAGTAGTTCAGGGTATGTGTTACCTGTAGTTGGCATCTTGAGAATTCTCAAACCTCTGGGTATCACTTTCTTCTGGATGCAGACTTCGAAATGGAATCGCTGCATCTGTAACCTCTTCAACTTCAGGAGATCCGACTCCAACGAAGAAAGAACAGAAGTGATGTTTTCATAATCTGCATTATTCAGCGAGACGCCATTTCTGGCCGTTACCAACTCCAACTCTAAGAGCGGATTAACGTCAGCAGTGACGCACTGTTGTAACCTGGAATGTACCATTTTGTTAACTTGAGCAGTAGTAGGATTATAAGGTAGCTCAACGAGACTTTCTGAGTCATCTGCCATGGTTAACTCGTGGTGTTTAAAACAGTAGAGAAATAAATGTAGAATAATAATAGACACCACAAGTAAATAAAAGTATTTGCACAGTTCGGAAAATGTCATGAAGTAAAAAGCTAAAAAGTTACTGTGCAGATACTACCCATGCAGCTTTGTCACTGGAAGTTCAACGCACAAGGCTTACAACAAAATCCAAAGCCTTGCTAATAATCCAAAGCCTTGCTAATAGTTATTCAAACACATCCAATTTCTTCGTCTATTCAGACCAATGTTCAAATCTCAAGGTAGATGAATCTCCAAAAATAAATAAAAGCAAACTGTATTTAACAGTTTTATTAAACAGACAGAAAACAGGTAAGCGCTTTCTCTATGTAGCTTTATCAAACCATAAAGACTGCATTCACTAATCCACTTTATATATATATACACATGAATCTAATTATCATTAAATAAATTAAATAATTAAAACAATAGGTTCTTAAAGGAACAATAGCTACATAATGCTTAAAAATACTTCATCATACTTTATATTGACATATATAAATAACTAATAAATAAACTTCTAATAAAATATAATATACTTCTAAAAATATATATATATATTTATTAAAATCTTTACTAAACAACTTAAAAAACTTTACTCAATGTGTTGCATTTATTAAAATCTTTACTAAGCAACTTAAAGCTTTTTAATATGCATTAATATTTAAACCTTCTACTTTTCAGTTTTGGTTTTAATGGGATTTTGTCATTCAGCCCAGAATATTATGTGCCTGCAGTCTGATAATCCAGTCTGTTTCTAACTTTTCATCCGTTCCTTTGACTAAGAATATTAATTTGTATAATCATAAAGTTAAAAACATGTTCTGAACCTTCTTTTTGCACATGCTTAGATAGAGCATTCACTTCAGACTTAATTCTGATCTGATATATATGCTCCCTAATACTATCTTTTAGTTTCCTGTCCGTTTTACCTACATAGAATGCATTGCATTCCATGCAGGTAGCGAGATGGTGTAAGTAAGTGTCTCATGTAATACTGAGCATTTAGTATATCTCGCTACCTGCATGGAATGTAATGCATTCTATGTAGGTAAAACGGACAGGAAACTAAAAGATAGGCTTAGGGAGCATATATATCAGATCAGAATTAAGTCTGAAGTGAATGCTCTATCTAAGCATGTGCAAAAAGAAGGTTCAGAACATGTTTTTAACTTTATGATTATACAAATTAATATTCTTAGTCAAAGAGAGGGAGATATAAGGAACCGGACAGAAGAGTTAGAAGCAGACTGGATTATCAGACTGCAGGCACATAATATTCCTGGGCTGAATGACAAAATCCCATTAAAACCAAAACTGAAAAGTAGAAGGTTTAAATATTAATGCATATATTAAGCAAAGCTTTTTAAGTTGCTTAGTAAAGATTTTAATAAATGCAACACATTGAGTAAAGTTTTTTAAGTTGTTTAGTAAAGATTTTAATAAATATATATATATATTTTTAGAAGTATATTATATTTTATTAGAAGTTTATTTATTAGTTATATATGTCAATATAAAGTATGATGAAGTATTTTTAAGCATTATGTAGCTATTGTTCCTTTAAGAACCTATTGTTTTAATTATTTAATTTATTTAATGATAATTAGATTCATGTGTATATATATATATATATATATATATATAAAGTGGATTAGTGAATGCAGTCTTTATGGTTTGATAAAGCTACATAGCGAAAGCGCTTACCTGTTTTCTGTCTGTTTAATAAAACTGTTAAATACAGTTTTGCTTTGTTTTATTTTTTGGAGATTCATCTACCTTGAGATTTGAACATTGGTCTGGATAGACGAAGAAATTGGATGTGTTTGAATAACTATTAGCAAGGCTTTGGATTATAGGTTCATAGGTTCATACTAGGCTATTTGCCCGAGGGCATTTATAAGCCTAGCCCATAGTTTTGTGGCTTACGCCACCCCTTTAGTTTGGAGAAACTATGCCCATTATTTTACTGTGCCTCTGTCGAGCAGTTACACTGAGGTAACCCCTGGGGTGTATCTGTGGTCTCCCATCCATTGGTCAAGATTCCTCTTGAACAAGGCCAGAGAGGTGCTCTGCCTCACATAAACCGGGATTTTGTTCCATAGCATAGGGAGTCTTTGGGTGATGAATCTATCCCTCCAGCACATCCTATTAATAACCGTGTCGAGGTTTAAGTCTCCCGCCCTTGTGGCTCTGAGGGATCTAGATTTTTTGAGATGAAGCATGTTCATCAACTCTGGGTTTGACATGGCCTTGTATGTCAGGCATAGGTCACCTCTGAGCAAGCAGTAAGCAACTGAATATAGCTGGAGTTCTTTCAGTCGGGCAGCATAAGACAGATTTTTGAGACCCTTTATCCTTTTGGTGAGGAACTTTTGTGGCCTCTCCAGCTGCTGCAAGTGTCGGGTCAGATACATTCTGAATGGGGCATTGTACTCGATCATTGGTCTGATGAGTGATGAGTACAGGGAGACTATGACTTCCCTTGATCTAGATGTGAATCCCTTCATGATAAGGTGGGCAATGTAGAAGGTCTTCCTAACTACTTTAGCAATATGAGTGTCGAATGAAAGGCTACTGTCAACCTGGTTTCCCAGGTCCCTGATAACTTCTTCTGTGATCAGGGGATTGCCACCTATATGGTAGCTAGGGGTAACCTTATTTTTCCCGAAGGGTATGACTATGCATTTCTTGGCATTTAACTTTAGGCCATGGCTCTGGCACCAGTTATCCGTTTCTGTGAGACCCTTCTGAATGATATCTGTGTCGGATGTGTTTTCAACTACGGCGCCCAGTTTGCAGTCATCTGCAAACTTTGTCAGCCATAACCCTCCTGTGGTTGCTTGTACTTCAGAAAAGTAGATGCCAAACAAGAGTGGGCCCAGGACTGAGCCCTGTGGGACACCACTTGTGACAGGCTTTGAGTCTGACATGGCGCCAGCAACTCTGACCCTGTGGGTTCTGTCACTCAGCCAGTTTGCAACCCATCTTGTAATGTATGGGTTTACATTTAAGTTGATGAGTTTTTCAATGATACCCGAGTGGGGTATTGTATCGAAAGCCTTCGCCAGGTCTAGGTAGGCTGTATGGACTGCCTTACCCTCGTCAATGGCCTTGGTGACTGTTTCGAAAAAGTCAACCAAGTTTAAAAGGCATGATCTGCCTTTGACAATGCCAAACTGGGATGGATCCAAGGTCTGCAAATTCCCTATGTCTTTATTTATGAGATCCATTATGATCCTCTTCATGGCTTTGCAGATAAGGCTTGTCAAGCTAATGGGACGGTAATTTCCAGGGTCGGTGGAGGCACCGCCTTTGTGGAGTGGGACCACAGTCGCTGTGCGCCACTCCTGGAGTGCGATCCGGAGGTGAGACTAAGATTAAACAGCTGTCCTAACTGTGGGTTTAATTCCTCGTTGGGTCCATGGAGCACACAGCCGGGGACACCATCAGGTCCCATGGATGCTGTGTTCTTTGCCTTGGAGAGAGCAGTTCTCACCTGGGCGTTAGAGATGTTTGGGGGGATACAATCATTTGGTATAGATATCTCTCCTTTGGGGGGGGGAGAAGTTTGCACTGAACCTGTCAGCCAGTATGTTGGCAATGTCTGTAGGATCAGTAATCTTCACATCATTTTGAACTAATTCTGAGCATATCTGGGAGTTTCCTCCTAGGTTTCTGACATAGCTAAAGAATGCCTTATGGTTGTATTTAGAGTCCTTAGCTATTTTTTTCTCAAAATTAGCTTTGGATGTTTTTATGAGAGCTCTTAGCTTTTTACTTATAGTGATCAGCGGTGTCTTACCTTTTAAGGATTTTGCTCTATCTTGTAGTAGCTTTCTCCTTTTGTTGTAGAGTTTGTTTATGGCTGGGGTCCACCAGACTGGACGCTTGCCTTTGGTACAAAGAGTCTTTGTTTTGCTTGGGATTGCCTGATCCATGCAGCCTGCAGGTGCTGGTAGAAGGCATTTGTAAGTGATTCAGCGGTTTGAGTAATGTTTACCGCTCAGGGGCCTTAAAGGAGACCACATTAGTCTTTAGAGGTGTGAAGTGGGCTTTGAGAAGTTCTTTACTGTGGTCTTTTTCATTTCGGTGGGGCGGATGAGGACCTCCAGCAAGATTAGTTTGTGATCTGATCTCACCAGTGAGGGTATACTTCTGGCGTTGAACATTGTGCTCCCATGTTCGTGATGATGAGATCAAGTATGTTTTCTCCTCTTGTGGGATGGTGACTAGTTGTTCCATGGCATTTGAGTTTATGAATTCCAGGAACTTTTGGGCTAGGGTGTTTGGACTTGAGTAGTGTTCCCAGTCTATATTAGGGTAGTTGAAGTCACCTAGTATGATGGTGTTCGGAGATACATTTATCCCTCCAGTGTTTTCAGGAAGGCCATATGAGGTTCCTGAGTTTGCGAGGGTGGCCTGTAACATGCTACAAATTGCAGAGCAGTCTTGCCTATGGTTAATTGCACCTGGATGGTTTCCGATGCATCGCGTTGCCACCAATCTTGAGGTGTGGGTGTCCTTGATGAATATGGATACCCCTCCTCCTTTCTTGGTATTGTCCGGGTTTTGGGGCGGAACGCATGATATGAGGTAAAACCTGATAGTGCTGGGGTGCTCTCAGGAGCCTTGAACCAGGTTTCTGTCACAGCACAGACATCGATGTTCTCCATACTGAGAAGGGCCTCGAGTGCGTGCATCTTGAGGTTGAGACTTCGGCATTGAGCAGCATTACCCTTAGTTTTTTTCTTTGTTGTGTTCTAGGGTGGTAGGTTTAGAATTTGAGCCTTGTCTAAAAAGGCACTATGGGGTGGCAAGAGCCTTTGCCAAAATCCGAATCCCAGGGTGACAAGTGCAAGCCGTCCCTTGAAGCAGCGTGGCTTGTCCAGCATGTCATCCCAGGCAGACAGACATTGGATCCCCTTTGAATGACACCAGAGTTTAAGCCAATTGTTAAAGCTGATCATCTTGTCTCTGTATTGTGGCATCATTCTTGGTGAAGGTAGGATACTGCTCAAGGTCAGGGTCATACCTGCTTGGGCTACATAATCAGAGAGCTCCTCTATGTCCCTTTTCATGTAGTCCAAGGAGGTACGTCTCAGGTCGTTAACACCAGCGTGGACAATGATTGAGTCGTACTTGTACCTGCTGTTGAGAGACCTGAGTGCATGTGTTATGTGGCGGATTCTAGCACCCGACCAGCAGCTTACTGTGACCTTCTCCTTACTCATTCTGTTGAGCGGGACGTCAGTGTGTCTGACTATGGAGTCACCAATGATTAGTGTGTCTGGCATTGCGTTTGGCCTTAAGGGCTGTGACTGCTTGACACTCTGACTGTGTGGTCTATGTGTTGCAGGTGTTGTGTTCTGAGGTGGTAGTTGTTTGGGTGTCTGCTTTGGTGGCCTCTGCTGTTTTGGTAGATTTTTGATCAGAGCCTCCGAGTATGTCTTTGTGTGTTTATGTGTATGATTTGAGGTTGTGATGGTATTATGTGAGACTGGGTCTATAGTGTGTGTGGTTACCTTCTCCTCCTGTCTGGTCTTGCCAGTCCTATGTTGAGAGAGCTCAGCCTCCAGTTTGGCTGTATAGTTGCATCTCGCATGTATTTGTATTTTGTGGGAGGAGGAGAGGATTGTTCAGTGTACATGAGGCAATTGTAACATTGCCTCAATATTCCCAGGTTCACCAGCTGAGCAGGAGAGGACATTAGCAACTGATCCCACGACATGCTAGAGGGAATAGACAGAAAACTTAAAGAAAAGGTTTTGGGGATGTGGGTGACCGAGAAACGGGGTTTGCTTTTTTGGGGTACTTTCTATAACAAGAGTGCTGTATTGAGGTGATAAGTACTGTAGGAGCAAGTGCTTGGCTATACAGATAGAGAATAGTCTACTTGGGAGTCAAGTAGAGATAACTTATAGTTGTAGGATACACTAAATAGAACAGTAGTATACTTTGAGGAAGGTAGTTTTAAGGGAAAATTTGAAGAGTGGACTTTAGGTAGCCCTAATAGTTTAAATCTGATTAACCGGCGCTGCCCTAGTGTGCAATGGTAGCAGCTCCGCGCTAACGCGTGCTTTATAGCAGGGGGCTGGAAAAAACAGGAAATGACCCAAAATGGCCAACGAATTACTAGTTGCTGCTTCTAACCACTCCTCTGAGGACAAACAAGCAGCTCAGTACTCCCCACTCCCACTGGTGAGTAAAGAAACTACCTCTGGCCACACAAGAAAATGGAGGAACACAGAAACCAAATACAAAGCCCAGGGATCAGCAAAATCTGATCACTGGAACAACTAGCTACGAAAGTTTAGGAAAGGAGAAGTATTTTTTTGTTGTTTTTTTTTGCAAACAGACAGAAAAAATGCAGTAAATGCTTTGTTTTCGACTAAATTGCTATCAAAGGCTGGTACACTTGAGTGTATTAGCCTGTTTGTTACTTTTAAGCAATACTTTAGCCCACAAGTGCAATCAACAATTTAAGCTCACTAAAACAGGAAAATAAGGTAATAAAACAGTAATATAGGCACAAACAGTAGTCGAAAAGCTCAAAAGATCGAAAAATGCAAACTAAAAAGTTTAAAAAATACTTATGATCAAGAAAGTTGCTTTTTCTGCTCTCTGCTGGCTTAGGAACTCTGCAGGGGACCAAGAGGAGCTATGCCAAGTTCTCTAATGCCAGAAAAGCCTGCCAAAGCGTGCTTTATAGCAGGGGCTGGAAAAAGCAGGAAATGACCCAAAATGGCCAACAAATTACTAGTTGCTGCTTCTAACCACTCCTCTGAGGACAAACAAGCAGCTCAGTACTCCCCACTCCCACTGGTGAGTAAAGAAACTACCTCTGGCCACACAAGAAAATGGAGGAACACAGAAACCAAATACAAAGCCCAGGGATCAGCAAAATCTGATCACTGGAACAACTAGCTAGGAAAGTTTAGGAAAGGAGAAGTATTTTTTTGGTTTTTTGTTTTTTTTTTGCAAACAGACAGAAAAAATGCAGTAAATGCTTTGTTTTTGACTAAATTGCTATCAAAGGCTGGTACACTTGAGTGTATTAGCCTGTTTGTTACTTTAAGCAATACTTTAGCCCACAAGTGCAATCAACAATTTAAGCTCACAAAAACAGGAAAATAAGGTAATAAAACAGTAATATAGGCACAAACAGTAGTCGAAAAGCTCAAAAGATCGAAAATGCAAACTAAAAGTTTAGAAAATACTTATGATCAAGAAAGTTGCTTTTTCTGCTCTCTGCTGGCTTAGGAACTCTGCAGGGGACCACGAGGAGCTATGCCAAGTTCTCTAATGCCAGAAAAGCCCGCCAAAGCATGCTTTATAGCAGGGGGCTGGAAAAACAGGAAATGACCCAAAATGGCCAACGAATTACTAGTTGCTGCTTCTAACCACTCCTCTGAGGACAAACAAGCAGCTCAGTACTCCCCACTCCCACTGGTGAGTAAAGAAACTACCTCTGGCCACACAAGAAAATGGAGGAACACAGAAACCAAATACAAAGCCCAGGGATCAGCAAAATCTGATCACTGGAACAACTAGCTATGAAAGTTTAGGAAAGGAGAAGTATTTTTTTGTTTTTTTTTTTTTTTTGCAAACAGACAGAAAAAATGCAGTAAATGCTTTGTTTTCAACTAAATTGCTATCAAAGGCTGGTACACTTGAGTGTATTAGCCTGTTTGTTACTTTTAAGCAATACTTTAGCCCACAAGTGCAATCAACAATTTAAGCTCACAAAAACAGGAAAATAAGGTAATAAAACAGTAATATAGGCACAAACAGTAGTCGAAAAGCTCAAAAGATCGAAAAATGCAAACTAAAAAGTTTAAAAAATACTTATGATCAAGAAAGTTACTTTTTCTGCTCTCTGCTGGCTTAGGAACTCTGCAGGGGACCACGAGGAGCTATGCCAAGTTCTCTAATGCCAGAAAAGCCCGCCAAAGCGTGCTTTATAGCAGGGGGCTGGAAAAAACAGGAAATTACCCAAAATGGCCAACGAATTACTAGTTGCTGCTTCTAACCACTCCTCTGAGGACAAACAAGCAGCTCAGTACTCCCCACTCCCACTGGTGAGTAAAGAAACTACCTCTGGCCACACAAGAAAATGGAGGAACACAGAAACCAAATACAAAGCCCAGGGATCAGCAAAATCTGATCACTGGAACAACTAGCTAGGAAAGTTTAGGAAAGCAAGGCTTTGGATTTTTTGTAAGCCTTGTGCGTTGAACTTCCAGTGACAAAGCTGCATGGGTAGTATCTGCACAGTAACTTTTTAGCTTTTTACTTCATGACATTTTCCGAACTGTGCAAATACTTTAATTTACTTGTGGTGTCTATTATTATTCTACATTTATTTCTCTACTGTTTTAAACACCACGAGTTAACCATGGCAGATGACTCAGAAAGTCTCGTTGAGCTACCTTATAATCCTACTACTGCTCAAGTTAACAAAATAGTACATTCCAGGTTACAACAGTGCGTCACTGCTGACGTTAATCCGCTCTTAGAGTTGGAGTTGGTAACGGACAGAAATGGCGTCTCGCTGAATAACGCGGATTATGAAAACATCAATTCTGTTCTTTCTTCTTTGTAGTCGGATCTCCTAAAGTTGAAGAGGTTACAGATGCAGCGATTCCATTTCGAAGTCTGCATCTAGAAGAAAGTGATACCCAGAGGTTTGAGAATTCTCAAGATGCCAACTACAGGTAACACATACCCTGAACTACTTTTTTGTTGGCAACAACTAAATATAGACTTAAGCATTAACTATATGAAGTTGTTAAATGAATTTTTTCTACCAGAAGAAGTGAAGTTACAGAAAAATATTGAAAAGAAGCAACGTGACTTGTTTAGTAACTATCAGTCTACTGTTATTGACCCTTTACTAGACTGTTTGCTGGACTCAGTATATTTCTATGAGAAAAGATTGATGGAGCAGAAAAAACACAAACTTGTGAGGGATTTACACGATTTTGCACAAGGGCAGGTCTTTACTTGGCCTAGAAATAATAGAAATGGACAAGTAAGGGCTTTTAATGCTCCTAATTTGAATGTGAATGTAACTAACAATGGTGTTTCTAATATTAATGTGAATGAAAATGTAAACCATACTGTTCTACCTGTAAGTATTAAGAAAGCTAGCTTAAATGCTATAACTAATGCAATTGATGTAAATAGTGTGCCTACATCTAATGCAGAGGTTGTTGCTGTAGATGCTTTACAAACGCAGGGTTTAAATGTAAGTAGTAGGCCTAACATTTCTACTATAACATCTAATAGTATAGAAGAAAATGTAACTACTGTAGAAAGTAATAAAGGCAATGCTAATGAGTTAGTTGTACGCAGTAAGACAACTTTTTCATCTAGTGTTAATATGGGGCTAGATAAGCAGTGTCCTGTCCCTATAGCCGAAACCTCAGTAAGAGGCAGGAATCGATCAATGAGTCGAGGGAGACAAAAAAGAAAGGCTACTGGGATGGACATGAGAGAGCCAACAATAAAGAAAATGTGGGAGAGGATGACATAGTCTGGAACCCGTCCCACTGACCCCTTGATAAATTTGAAATGGAAGTTTTAAATAAAGGCCTTTCTTTTATTCCCTCTAGTGTTAGCAATGTCACTGAAACAATTTTAGATGTGAAACTGTTTGTCAGAAATATACAGTTGCAGATGATGTTTGCTAACAAAAAGGAGTATGATGGACACTTTAGGAAACCAAGCACATTTGTACCTATTCTACACCCATTATTGGATACTTTCAGTAAGATAGTTGAAAAAGATTTGCTGAAAATGGAAGAAGTTAGACAGAGTAACTTTAACCAAAGAAATTTAACATCAAAACATTTCTCTGCATTACAGAGTTTAAGGAATGACTTGAATATTTCTATTAGGCCAGCAGATAAGGGGGGGGGCTATAGTTATAATGGATAAGGTACACTACAATAAGAGTATGTTTGAAATGTTAAGTGATATTAATCATTATCAATCTATGTTTAAATTTAGAACTAAAGAGTTTATTTCCAGGGTACATAGAGCCCTGGATGAACTATATAATACAGAAATAATAGACACAAACATATATAATTTTCTCTTTGTGGAGTCACCTACCATCCCGGTAATTCAAGGGCTACCGAAAATACACAAGGACCCGATTACCCCTCCAATGAGGCCAATAGTGTCAGGACAAGGATGGGTCACAGAATATTTGTCAATATTTATTGAAAAGTTGTTAAGACCAGTAGTAGACTCTAATGTCTTTATTTTAAGAGACTCTAAACATTTTCTCTTAGATTTTTATGATGTGTTTGTTAAGTTAAAGAATACTGACAATGTTATTATGGTAACAATGGATGTTCATTCATTATTCACTAAGATTCCTAATGATTTGGGAATTGAATATATTAAATTGTGTCTTGACAAACACTCTAACCTAACAGCAAGTAAAAAGGGCATTATTTGTGTTTTTCTTAAGCTAATTTTGGAAAATAACATCTTCCTCTTTGAAAATTGCTTGTATTTGCAAAAGGATGGCGTAGCTATGGGCACTTCATGTGCCAATAGCTATGCCAACCTGGTAATGGCTATATGGGAGGAGGAGAGTCTTTTTAAGTTAGATAAGTTTCAAACTAACATCCTTTTCTATAGAAGATTTGTAGATGACTTGTTTTTTCTCTGGGATGGTTCAGCAGAGAAACTGAGTCAATTCTACGATGAAATGAATTCTTCATCATTATTTTTAAAGTTTACTATGGCTAGTTCCAAAGACAATATAGCCTTTTTAGATGTATTGGTGCAGCGTTTAAGTAATGGTAGTTTTAATACTGGAGTTTACAGGAAGAACTGTTATAAAAATACTTTGCTGAATAGGAACAGTATGCACCCTAAATATGTTTTTTCAAATATTATAAAAGGGCAAGCGATGAGAGCCTCAAGACTGAACCCTGTACAGAGTGATTATGAAGCAGAGTTGGAAGTGTTGAATAAGAGACTGTTAACATGCAATTATAACAATAGAGAGATTGCTGAATGTTTTGAGAATGTTGGTCGAGACAGGGGAAGTAAGGCATGTCCTTACTTTTCAGGAAGAGGTAGTAGTTATTATAGGAACCTTCAGAAAGTAAATGATAGAGATGGAAGGAATCAACAGAAAGTTACTTTATTTTACACGCAAGATATAAATTTAATTAAAGATGTTTTAAGTAAACATTGGGACATACTGACGATTGATCCCGATATAAAGGAATTAGTAGGTGAACGTCCTAGATATATTTTTAAGAATAAGAGGAACTTGCACAGGCTTTTATGCTTTCCCAATGTTAATACACCAAGAATAGCCAATCATAGTGGGACATCAAGATGTGGTAGGTGTAATATTTGTAAATATATTAGTAAAACAAATATGTTTATACATCCCTTAACTTCTAAAGTGTATACTTTTAAAGTAAGTGGCTCATGTAATACCGAGCATTTAGTATATCTCGCTACCTGCATGGAATGCAATGCATTCTATGTAGGTAAAACGGACAGGAAACTAAAAGATAGGATTAAGGAGCATATATATCAGATCAGAATTAAGTCTGAAGTGAATGCTCTATCTAAGCATGTGCAAAAAGAAGGTTCAGAACATGTTTTTAACTTTATGATTATACAAATTAATATTCTTAGTCAAAGAGAGGGAGATATAAGGAACCGGACAGAAGAGTTAGAAACAGACTGGATTATCAGACTGCAGGCACATAATATTCCTAGGCTGAATGACAAAATCCCATTAAAACCAAAACTGAAAAGTAGAAGGTTTAAATATTAATGCATATATTAAGCAAAGCTTTTTAAGTTGCTTAGTAAAGATTTTAATAAATGCAACACATTGAGTAAAGTTTTTTAAGTTGTTTAGTAAAGATTTTAATAAATATATATATATATATTTAGAAGTATATTATACTTTATTAGAAGTTTATTTATTAGTTATTTATATATGTCAATATAAAGTATGATGAAGTATTTTTAAGCATTATGTAGCTATTGTTCCTTTAAGAACCTATTGTTTTAATTATTTAATTTATTTAATGATAATTAGATTCATGTGTGTGTATATATATATATATATATATATATATATATATATATATATATAAAGTGGATTAGTGAATGCAGTCTTTATGGTTTGATAAAGCTACATAGAGAAAGCGCTTACCTGTTTTCTGTCTGTTTAATAAAACTGTTAAATACAGTTTTGCTTCGTTTTATTTTTTGGAGATTCATCTACCTTGAGATTTGAACATTGGTCTGAATAGACGAAGAAATTGGATGTGTTTGAATAACTATTAGCAAGGCTTTGGATTATTAGCAAGGCTTTGGATTTTTTGTAAGCCTTGTGCGTTGAACTTCCAGTGACAAAGCTGCATGGGTCGTATCTGCACAGTAACTTTTTAGCTTTTTAATTCTTAGAAAAGGACTGATTCCAATCAGGACCAGAGTGTTGACTGCATAGAGAGTTTTGAGTTCCGACATGTCTCTCTGAATATCCTTCATGGCTTTTCATCCCACGTCATTCACCCTCATGTGGACCACCATGATGTCATAGTCGTATTTGTTAGGTGAAAGATTCTCAAGTACCCTTGAGATATCAGAGTTCCTGGCAACTAAAAAGATAACTCACCATTAGCTGCCTTTGCTCAGCTGAGCAAGAGGAAATGATTGTGTGGTCACTGATCAATAAATCATTTTATTTGTGAAATGGTCTGGTGTACTGGCTTTGAGATAATTTATCTCTTGATCACTTTCTGTTGAAAGTGTGCCTGAAGTAATGTAGAACTGGATTTTTGACAAAAAAAAAAATCACACAAAAGTGGTAAAATAAAACATAACAAAAACTAAACCACAGTGGCCACAAGGAGATGAATAACTGTAATAATACAACTGCAACTTTCTTAGCATCAAACATGTTTATTATGCTTTCAACTGACTTCTTCAGAATAAAAGCAACTTACACACAACTTTTTTAAATACAAAAATTTACTAATGAAATCAATGATTAAAACAATAAGATATAATTAATTCACCAATTAACACAACTGAAATTGGAGGTTAACATTAATGAAGTACAGAACAGTTACAAGTTTAAAACATATTTGTATGAGTTATTAACGAATGGATATATTAATTATGGTTTATATGATTTTTTGAATATAGATACATATAAGACAGGTGTCTTCTTTGGGTTACCTAAGTTACACAAATATACAATGAACACTCCATTTCATTCAATTGTTTCCGGCCAACAATGTATGTGATGGTATTGCTTTATGTTTAGACACCTTGTTCAACCCTTTAGTTCAGGAGCTTCAATCATATCTCAGAGATTCATGGGATTTACTTGCAAAACTAAGAACATTTAATGACAATTATGACTATAGACATTAAAATATTAATTTACTAACTGTGGATGTGAGTTCCTTGTTTACCAGTATTCCACATGGTAAGTGAATAGAAGCATTGAGAATGTTTTTAACAATGAATACTAGTTTTTCACAAGACAAAATATTTTTAAGTTGCTCATTAATGGAGATCATTTTGGAAAACAATTATTTTGTTTGATAGAAAATATTTCAAGCAGATTTGAGGGTCTTGTGTTGCACCATTATTTGCTAACTTAGTCTTAGGGTGGTGGGAGCACGAAATATTGCCTAGTTCTTTCTACAACAAAATAATTTTATACAAACATATTGTATATGATCTTCTTTTCATTATAGACTTAACAGAAAATGAGAGTAACAGCTTTGTGGATGAACTTAATCAAATTTCACTGTTTTTAAGGTTAACATTGGAGAGGTTGGTCGTAATATTCATTTCTAGATGTTTCATTGGAATCGGAATTAAATATAAAGACAATAGAAAGCAAAATGTGTTTAAAGGAGAATCATATGTATCCCTACTCTAAAAGAAAGCTTTCATCATTCCCTTACACAAAGGAGGCAACAACACTGACATCTCCAGTTTCCGCCCCATAGCCATTATCTCCCCTATCTCAAAAATCCTTGAAAAATGTATTCACCTGCAACTTCTTCCTTACCTTTTAGACTATCATCTCCTGACTCCAACACAACATGGGTAATGGGTACAGACCTAGTCACAGTACCACAATAGCTCTCCTATCATTCCTTGATAATATGAACTGTGCCCACGACTCAGGTAATGCTATCTCTTCCCTTTTCTTAGACCTATCCAAGGCTTTTGATTCCATTTCCCATACCCTAATATTGTCCATGCTCTCTCACCTTAATCTTTCCTCCCCAACCATCAATTGGTTTTCCAGTTATCTCTCAAATAGACAATGGAATAACTGTACCTCTTCCTACCCAGATACTCTCAAAGGCATCCCCTATGGTTCTATCCTGGGCCTTTTACTATTCAACATCTTCATTAACGACTTCCATCATTGAATTCCAAATGCTAAACTCATCCAATATGTAGATGACTCTACCATAATCTTCTCTGCAAATCTCTTCTGAAAGTCATGCAAGTAACTCAGGCTGCCTTTAACAGCACCAATGCTTGGATGCTAAACAATCATCTAGCTCTCAGTGCATCTAAAACCAAAATCATGATCTTTACACCATCTAAACACACCAAAATAGACAAAACTTCCTTCTCTATAATAAGCCAAAATATGACTCCCACTAAAATAGTTCCTCTGTACCAAGCTTTTAGGTGGCCTTATCGATGAACAACTAAAGTTTGGCATTCACCTTCAAACTAACATCAAAAAAACTCACCAGAAACTCGGTATGCTTTACCGTCACATTAGCTATCTCACTTCTTCAACTAAGCTTACCCTTTCTACCACTTACCTCCTCCCCTCTGTCATGTACGGGGCACTCATCCTTATCAATCTTCAAGCCACTCTTAAAGCTAAACTAGCATCCTGCTACAATAAATTCTCCAAGTTTGCTATGAGCTCCAAATCCTCCTCTCATCACTGTGAGCTCCCCACCTATCTCTCTTACATTCAACTCTCTACTGCCCATAAACTCACCTTCAAGCCCTCTTAATGCCCCTCCCTCTCCTCCACCCTTAGATTGCACATTCCTGACCGATCTCTCAGGTCTAATAATCAGAACCCCCCTCGAAGTGTATAAACCATTAAGTACCCCTGGCCAGTTTGTATTGTCATTTTCCCTAGCACAAAAATGAAACTCACTTCCTCCCCACATTCAAACTACCCAGAATCTCTCTACTTTTAAGACCCAACTCTACTATTAGCTCTCTTCAACTTAGGAGTGCTCCTGCTTCTACCCCTGATAATCCTCCACCCTCTACTCACACTGCCTTCAATCTTATCTTCTCAAAACTCCACCTAACTGGCTATCCATCCTGTTCTTCCTCCTTTTTTCTTATAACTATCTATCCCCTTTTTCACTTTAAACAATTTAGGTATTCTGCTTCCCACATAAAACTAAATGCTTATTTTCTCACAATGGCTTAAAATCTATAATTATGGCATTCTATACCAATCCTAGCACTATAGCTATCACTACTTCAATAAAGTTCTATTAATTTGTATGTGATGTAAAATTTTGTAATAACTTCTGTTGATTTTTGCTATTGTAATAGCCTATATTAATTTTGTATTAATTTTTGCTGATATTATTTTGTATATATGTACATGGAGCTTTTCTCCGCGGGCCTCTATTGAAAAAGGGCTCATCTTGGCCCAATGTACTTTCCTGGTTAACAGACTGCAAATAAAATAAAATAAATAAATAAATAATATTTTCCAACAATTATTTACAATTTAAAAGTTTACACACAGACTTTATAAAAAAAAAAAAAGAGCAGTCCCAGGGGACAAATAATTTGTGTCGAGAATGACCACGAAAGAGGAAGATTTTTATAGAGAAATGGTTATCATCGAATTGTTTAAGGAAAGGGGTTATGATAGCAATTTTTTTATATTAGGTAGCTTTAGAAATCCATGAAAAAAGGGAGCTTGCTTTTGGTCAATTTTAAAAGCAGGGTTAGTTAGTATGGTAATGAATACAAGTAGTATAGTTGGGAGTCCAGTATTTATGTCAGATATGTCCATGGACTCTTTTGCAATTAAAAAGATTATTAAAAAATGGAAATTTTTACATGGTAATTATGACATATGGGATGCTATAAATAAAGAGCCAAGTTTTGTTTATTGTAGAAAGAGAAGTTTTAAAACAATGTTACAAAAACAGGACACTCTAATTAGAATGCCTCAAATAGACAAGAGTTTAGGCATGTACAAATGTGGTATGTGCAAAGTATGTAGGTACATTCATGTCACTAAATTAATTTTTATCGAAGCCCTTGATTTTATTATTCATTTAAAAGAAAGATACACTTGTAAATCTATGGGTTTAATATATATTGCTATGTGCTCAGGGTGACCTAGTTATTCTATAGGTAAGACAACTCTTGTTTATTAAGACATATCAAGGAAGATTTATATTGTATTAAGACAACAGACAATAATAATGCTTTATTTAAGCATTCCAGAACCTGTGACAAGTACAAAAAGTGTTTGCTCTTAGTAACTGAACACATTCTACTTGATTTAAGGGGTGGGAATTAAAAAGTAAAGTGGCAAATTAGATTAAGAGCAGAGCAAGCCTCAAAGTTAAATTAAATTATTAATGTGAAATGTTTTTTAAAAGAGAAAAGGTTAAAGGCTAAGTATTAAATGCATTTTAAAGGTATATTTCAAATTGTTTTAGATTTCATTTGGAGAATTTCAGTTGTGAGTTAACTGGTAAAGAAAATATATCTAATTGTTTTAATCATTGATTGAATTAGTAGATTTTTGTATTTAAAGAAGTTGTGTGTAAGTTGCTTTTATTCTGAAATCTGTTGACAAAAGTGCAATAAAAGTGTTTGATGGTAAGAAAGTTATGGTTTTATTATTACAGTGCTGGATTTTCACTGAAACCAAGTCCTCATGATTTCAAAGGCTTTGCCAATGATTTCTTTTACAACCTCAGTATAAAATATTTTAATGTGGATTTGTGAAAATTGAGGAGGTTGCATGTGTGTTGCTCCTAGTCCATGTTTTTTTTTCTTTTTTTTGGAGTGAGTGGGCATCCACATTTGTTAAATGTTTGCTTATCTCACAAACAGAATTTGTTGTACTAACAACAATTCCATTACTTGTGACAATACAACAGTTAACACAGCAAGTGTGAAAAGAAGTAACAGAGGAAGTAGAAAAATATAAAGAACAAAATTCAGATTTTTGAAAGGTATAAAATAGAAACATGAATAGAAAAGGAGATTTAATATGGTGCAATATTTATGAAAAGGAGAAAGCTGAACTAATCAATACAAAAAAAGCAGAACCAAAGATATTTGAAGAGAATACAGACAAAAGCACCCAGATATGGAAAATTTCACAATACAAAAAATAAGATTACAATGGAAAACAACAGATTAGTAAAGTACAAGTTAAATAAATAGTAGCTGAAGTTATGGAATACCTGCAAAGTTAAGGATTTATTGTACAAAATCCAGCACAGGGCATTTCACAGCATGATGGAACAATGTGTCCCCAAATTAAGTAGAAACAGGAGGAGTGGGAGACATATAAAGAGAACTACCGATGCGGGAGTGAAAAAGAGATATGATATGGTGCAATATTTATGCAAAGAAGAAAGCAAAACTAATAAATACAAAAAAGTAGCACCACAGATATTTGAAGAGAAATACAGACAATGGCACCTGGATATGAAAAAGTTCACAAAACAAATAGTAAGAAAACAATAGGGAAAGTAGAAAAGAGAATTAGTAATGGAGAAGTTAAAGAAATAGAAAATGAAGTTATATATTGCCTACAAAACTGAGGGGATTTGTGTAAATCCAACAAAGGTAATATCACAGTATAATGGAACAGGGTCTATATTATAACAAAGAAAGTTTAAAATTGCGAACACTCTAAATATCGAAAATGCCAGACCTCGAACTCGCTATTGTGGGGGGCTGTGCCTCCTACAACCCCCACTAAATATATATACCAACTCTGAGATCTCACTACATTGAGGAAAGGGCAGATATTCCCATCTTCATTGTACTGCGATCTCACAAAAAGCACTTTGAGGTCCGGCATTTTCGATATATAGAGCGTTCGCAATTTTAAACTTTCATTGTTAATATATAGACCCAATGGAACAATGAGTCCTCAAACTAAGGAGAAACAAGTGTAATGGGAGGCATCTGATGACTTGCCACATGATGATGCTCTGGAGCCTTCAGTAGGAAACCAGTGGAAAAGTTCAGCTGTTTGTTCCTTAACAATGGAAGAAGCAAGAAACAGTGACACTATTGATGCAATCAATGCTGTGGAGTGATAAGCCAATGAGTTCCCATATGTAGGCGTAGCAGATTAGGCAGGATACAGCTGAAAAGGATAGGTCACAGGAAGATGCTCTTGAACTTTTTGTAGAATGCCCACAGAAAACCGAGTTAAGAATGTGCTCTCAGTTTAAAAGAAAATAAGCTAAGGGAAGAGTTGCTCTTAATTTAACTGAGAGAGATAGAGATATTAAGATCAATGAAACAAATAGATTATAGTAAGTAATGTTAGAAGTCTAATAAAAAAGATAAACACAATAATCAAGACTGTTAACAGAAATTCATGTGATATAATAGATGTAAATGGCACATATTACTGTGCAGCTCAATTAATAACAGATAAAGACTTAACACAAAAACATAGAGCAATAAGTGAAAGGAAGGGAAGAATTAAAATGCCACCATGAAGCATCGAACAGAGAAAAATAAAGCAATTAAGATGAAACATGTCATTGTTAAAAAAATATAGAAGAGGGATCAGATCAATAAAATAATTAGAAAGAAAGTTGTGGTAAAAGCAATGCACAGTATCAGAACAGACCAGGAACTATCATACACTATTGCAAACAATAAATTAAAGATATCAGTACAGGCAGAAAAACGTATAAGATATACACATAAATATAAAATACAACATAAGCAATTTATTAATGACCCACTCAAAAAAATTATAGAGAACTAGAAAATAAATCAAAAGGAATATAAACAACACAAAAATAGATATATTTTGGAGAAATATTTATGAAGACCCTGTGGGGCATGACAAAGAGGCTGAATTGATACAAAAAATAAAAAAATAGTAAGTAGTTCAAATGTACAGGATATGAAATGAGATAAAATAATTGACACAGGAATTGAAACAATATTAAGAAAAGCTTCTAAATGGAAAACCCAAGGCCCAGATGCAGTATCTAAATTATGGTGAAAAGTATTAACATCTTTACATAAAAATTTAGTCCTGCATAACAATTACTTTTACATACATCTTGAATACACACCAGCCTAGCTAACAACAGGAAAATAATACTCCTCCTTAAAAGTGAACTTGGTTGCCATCCAAAAACTGCAGAACAATAACTTGCCTTCTGACAATGTACAAAGTATATACAAGAATTAATGCAGAGTTTATATTCATTTTAAAAAAAACTCAGTCATGGTAATAGAGCAACAGGGTAACGCAAGAAAATCATATGGAACAAAGGATGATTTGTTATAAAATAAAGCCATAACAGAGAATTTTAAAAAGGGGAAAAATCTGAATATGTCATGGATAGACTGCAAAAAAGGCATTTGACAGGATCCTGCTTTCATGGATAAAGAGTGTTTTAGATGTATAAAATATATTCAACATTGATCAATTACATTATGGTGACCATAAAACAGTGGCAAACCACTATGCATGTAACCCTTGACAAGGGGCAAATTATTAACCCAGGGATAACATTTCAAAGGGGGATATTCAAGAAAGATTCATTGTCACTGCTATTGTGTCATCTTGTCCTTAACCCATTAATCTAGGTACATAACAGATTAGGTTATGGTTATAATTGTGGCTCTCATAAAACTTTTCTTGAAGATTTTCATCTACTTTTCGTGTATAAATTAAAACTGCATAGTTCATCAGATAAGGAGTTGAAAGTGCAACTGTGAGTTATTAAAACTTTCTCAGATGACATAAGAATATCATTTGGTCTTGATAAGTGTGCAAATGCAGTGTTTAAAGAAGGAAATTTACAGTACTAATAAAATGTCAACCTGGGAAAGGAATGTGATAAAAAGGAACTTGAGCAGGAGAAAGTGTATAAATATTTGGGAACTGATGAAGGCTTGGCAATAAAACCTGGACAACTGTGAACAAAACTCAGTAAGGCATACTTCAGCAGATTAAAGCTAATACTGAAAACAACCATGACAGCTAGGAATAAAGCCCAAGCTATAAACCAATTTGGTGTCCCTGTTCTGACTTACAGTTTTGGTGTGATTGATTGGCCCCAAAAGGTATTGGATCAGTTGGACAGGAAAACAAGAAAAATGCTCCATGCACATCAAATGATGTATAAAAATCAGTGCATACCAAGATTATATATCCATCGCTCTGAAGGAGCTATGGGTCTCCTTGAAACTGATTACATATATAGATCTGCAGTCATGGGACTGCAGACATATCAGCTGACCTCATCATATCCAAACATAGTGGAAGGTTTAAAATATGAGGAGAAGAAGTTGAAGACGATTTCCCTGCTTAGTTTAACAGAAGCATTCAAGTGTCAAGTAGGAATGGAAATCATACCAGAGGTAGACAGAAATCAGACATCAAATGAATCAGTCAAAAAAGAGCAAAAGGAGAAATATAAGGAGAATGATCAGATGAATAGGAAAGAAATGTGATAAAAACAAATATAGTGGCAGGTATAGAAATCTCATGAAGCCTCATGTTGATCAGCATTTGATGCAGGAATTGTTATAGAGGTGAACTGAAACCAAAAGATGAAAGGTTATCATTCATCATTTTATTTTACTTATTTATTTATCTATCCTTTGTAGACTGGGTTAATCGCACTAGGGTATTAGCCTTTTTTTTCAGTGGAGACCCGAGTTGATATTTGTACTACTAGGGGAAAATTAGCCAGGGCATCATGGAACTGGGGAAAACATTGCTGATTCAGCTTTTGCAGAAAATGTAGCTGAAATGGTAAAATCGCTACCAGAAGTTTTTTTCTGATGATGTGGGTGCAGAAAAATAAACAGTGACATTGGAGGTAAAGGAGATTGTAGCTGTAACTGAGATGGATTCAGAGGAAAACTTTCAGAGGAGATTGTCTGAAGCAGAGACAGTCACCTCTGAAAAATGCATAAATAAAACCCTCCAATCAGGGGGGTTGTGGGATGATTATTTGGAAGAAATGGTAAACCAAAGTGAGTCAGAAAGTGGAGCAGCAATTTCATGGAGCAACATCATGGAAAAAATAGAAGATGAAAAAGGAGAAGAGACTATGACAGAAAAAGATCCAGACAGAAAAAACATATGCACAAACTTTTGAAGAAGGAGAAATGAAAGAAAGAAGAAATACAAGAAACAAAAAATAAATATACAGTACATGAGAGCAATAAAAAGGAGGAAAGTTTGAACAGGTATGAGGTTTGGGATTCTGTCATAGCACCTCTGAGTGTCAAAGCAAAAGAGGTAAAAACATTCATTATAATTAATAAAGAGACTTTTTTGACTTGATATTGGAGACTGGGTAGGCCATGGAAAATATTTTGGGTGTATATGAACAAAACAAAAATATTTATCCATGGTCAGAATATGTGGTGCAAACTTTTTACAGACAGACAAATAAAAGACTGATGATCCAGTTTAGAACTGAAGTTAAAGCAAAAAAACTGAAAGAACATGTGTTAATATGTAATGAAGTAATGGACACTGCATAAATATATGATGAAAGAGGGGGATGGGAATGTGGAGTAATACTGAAAATGGAAAATGGTAATGTTATGCATGTACCTAGTATTATTAATGTTCATGGTAATACAGGTTTTGTGAAATACAGGGGTAAACAAAAGACGTGTTTATTTTGTGGAAAAATGATCATTTAATCAATGAATGCAATAAAAAGATGTTATTTATGTGATAAAATGGTATAATGCAAAAAATGTGACTTAACGTGCAAAAAAATGTGGCAATACTGGTCATACTTGGCTAGAATGTGAAATGAATTTTCAAGAAAATTAAAATGAAAATGAAGTTATACAGGAGAAAGAGAGAGAAAATGTGCTAATGTACAAAAAGATATGACTGATAAAGAGCTTATACATGAAGTTAAAGAAAATAACAAGGAAAAAAGAGGAGACAAGTGAAGTAGCAGTTGATTGGTGTACAGTAAGAAATAAAAATAATTCAATAGGGAAAAGTTAAAGAAACAAAAGAAAATTCAAAAATATAAAGCTTAGATAAAAGGAAGGATAGAGCTAAACATTTTATTGTACTAACTGTTCCTAAAAGCTGAAAATATTAGCTTTAAATGTAAACAGTATGAAAAGTATTAAGAGGAGAATAGGTATATTACAATGGTGTGCTGCAGTATATGCACATATTATTGTTTTAGAAGATATCAGATTATTAGCAGAGGAAGGAAGTACACAAACTGAAATACTTTGGAATGATGCAGTAGTTTGGAACATGGGGAAAGAAACGTGCTCAGGCATAAGTATATTATGTCAAGAAAGCATTAAAATATTAGATGTAACCATTGTGGAACTAGGATGAATTATAGTAATAAACTTGATATGGAAAAAATATGTGTATAGAATTATAGCTTTATATGCACATGTAACAAAAAAAGAGAGAGAAAGGATGTTTAAAAATATTCCTGAATATGTTTGTGGAAATATGGACATCATGGTAGTAGGTTATTTTACTTGCAATTTAAGAAAAAAATAACTACTATATAAAATAATAAAATTAATAAATAAAAATAGCCACTGTGATGTTAAAATGGTAAAATAAATTATGAGAACTGGAAAGTCATGTTTATGGGAGATTAACCACTGGACCTACAAAAAAAATGAAATTAGGACAGAAATTGATTCTTTTTTAATATCTGATAATTTAAGACTTACAAAAAAGGAATTAAGTATGTTGGCTTTTCAGATCATGTGACTATATGGGTTAAAGTACAGGAAAATGAGTATGTAAGAACAGGAAAATAATACAGATAATTAATCAAAATTAATTAGATTTAGAAGAGAAAAAGAACTAATGGAATTATGAGAAAATCATATGAATATGAGAGAGTTTTATGAGAAATGGACTCTTTGGTGGTTTAATTTTAAAAAGAAATATAGAAAAGTGTTTTAGAATGTATAAGGAAGAAAAGAAGAAAAGAAAAACAGAGCTGTAAGATATTAAGTCAAGAAACATTTAGTGACTTAGTAGAGGAGAAAAATCCTTTTATGAAAAAGAAAGAGAATATATATATATATATATATATATATATATATATATATAATGAATCAAATTAAAATTAACAATTTGTTATATAAACAAAAATATTGTTTACAAGCAAAGAAAGAAGAGGTAGCACCATATCTGAGTAAAATGATAGAAGGAAAAATAATAAGAGAATTAAAAATAAGGAAGGTAAGCAAAAAAGACAGTAAGAAGGAATATATGAAATAATAAAAAATATGTATTGGAATTATTTGTTAAAAGAGGAGAAAACATAGAACAAATTTATAAAGGTGAAAAATAAAATAATGAAGATAATGAGTATTTAGAATAAAAAATACTATGAAAGAACTGAATGAAATTCAAAAAGATATTAAAATGAATTATGCAACAGGATTGGATTGAATTGAAAATGGTATATATAAAGAAATGAAAGAGTGGAAAAAATTTATAGAAGTTATGAATGAATGGTTCGAAACTGGAATTAATGAGAAAGAGATATAAAAAGGAGTTTTACAATTTATATTTAAAAAAGGAAATAAATAGGAGATAAAAATGGAGACCTGTAAGATTGAATAATGCAGATTATACATTTGTTTATGAGAATAACAACAAAAAGCTTACAAAAAATGGATATAACATAATGCCAAAAGATGCTCAGAAGAGAAGGAAAAGGAAGTCAAGAAACTAAACCCTAAAAAGGCGTAGTATTCTCATCCTAAGGGGTGGTGAAAGCCACACACACACTCTGCCCTAGGGCAGATAGCCTAGTACGAACCTATGAACCTATTATGAATAATAAGAGAAATAGTTGATGATATCATAAATAAAAATGTAGAAGTGAAGGTTATGATAGGTGATATAAGTAAAGCCTATGATAATATTTAGTATAAATAATTTTGGGGAATTTTACAGGCATATTATGTAAGCAAAAAAATATTACAAGTCATAAAATCTGTTTATGAAAGGAACTATGTGAAACTAACTGTAAATGGCTGGACTGGGAAAGAAATACAAATAGAATGTAAAATAAAGCAGGGCTGCCCAGCTAGTAGTGTAATTTTCTCATTAATTATGAACGTAACAATGAAGAAAATTAATAAAATGTCAAGTAGTAGTGAATACAAATTGATGAAGGAAGTACAACTGCCAACAATGTATAAATATGCGGATGATATTGTATTAATTATTTAAAAAGTATAAATGGAAGAAGTAAATGAAAAATTAAGTATAAATTTAAAAACATGGTTTAAGTATAAATAAAGAGAAAAGTAAAGGATTTGGTTTAGAAGGTATGATACGAGGTACTGAGGTCAAATAAAAATATATAGATATATTGAGAATAATATTAGGAAGGAATGAATACAGACAACATCAGTGGGATAATGCACTCAAAGTAGTAAAGAATATGACTATTTTTTGGAAATCATATAGATTTTCATATAGAAAAAAGCACACTTGTTGAACACTATGGTAATAGGAAAAACTGCTTATGTTGCTAACATCTATAAGATTCCTATTAAGTATGAAAAAGAACTAATGATGATTATATATTCTTTTATATTGGGCTCAAGACTGAATCCAGTCAAGAGAGGGATTTTACATATGAAAGAAGAGCAAAGAGGCTTGGGTTTAATAAAACCAATAGTACATGCATGCAGCATCTTTAATTTTGTATATGGTATTAAAAAGAATTATGCAGGAAAATAAAAACTTGATAGAAATGATTCTATATTATAAATACAAAGAATTGTGGGAAGGAATGGAAGTTAAAAAAAGAAGTAAAAGCACTGTGGATGAAGAAATGAAAGATTATCAAAACAAAATTTTGTTACGGAAAATATAAAAGAATATATGTGAGAAAAATAGAAAGGAATGGTACTTAAGTAATATGAAAGCATTTTATTGCACTGATCGACGGAAAGATTTAGAAGTAGGTAAGAAAAAAGCCATAATGATGAGATATAATAATTATAAGAAGATTAAAGTATGTAATGATTTTTATGGAGACTGTCTATTAGAAAATTGCTGATTAAGGCAAATATGCCATACAAAAAAGCAAGATAGAATATGTAATAAATGTTGAGTGTTTGAGACTACTGAGCATGCATTTTTGAAATGTGAGAGAGAGTTAATTTGTGGAAAGAAATATGTAAATATAATAGGGTGAAAAGTTTGTTAAAATTTGAGCAAATAAATATGGACATAATAGAATTTGGTTATTATGGTGCACAAACACAGGAAGAAGTGAAGACAAAGGACAGAATAATATTTTATTTTTCATGGATTATATGGAACGAGAGCCTAACTGAAATTAAATATAATGCAAAATGGACTTTGACAAAGATTTGGGAGAAAACAATGTTTTGGCTGTGGATAAAAGTGTGGGGAGGGAATGCTTAAACCGAAGTTTGTAGTCTATGGAGAGTTGTACATAGATATAAATAATGTAAATATGTAAATAATAAGTAATGTATATATCAATAAAAAACTCTACTCTTGGTAGTAGGGCAAGCATATGCATGTGACACAACAGACTTCCTGTTCCAGGCATGGAGGTGGCCTGGAGAACCAGGGAGAAAACATGGATGATTCAGCTTGTGTTGAAACTCAAATGGAAGTTGCTGGAAATGTAGTCAAAATGATATAATGACTACCAAAAGTTTTTTTTCTGATGATGTGGCTGCAGAAATATCAGTGACACTGGAGAAAAAGAAGATTGTGTAGGAAAAGGAGAGTGTAGCTGAAACAGAGATGCAGTCAGAGGAGAACTTTCAGAGGAGATTGTTTGAAAGGGAGGCAGTTACCTCTTAAAAATGCAAAGTTACAACCCTTCAATCTGGGGGGTTGTGGGATGATTATTTGGAAGAAACGATAAATCAAAGTGAGCCAGAAAGTGGAGCAGCAATTTCATGGAGTGACATCATGGAAAAAAACAGAAGAAGGAAAAGGAGAAGAGGAGACTGTGCCAGAAAAAGTTCCAAAGACAAAACATATGCACCAACTGTTGGGGAGGGAGCAAAGCATAAAGAAGAAATAAAAGAAAAAAAAAAGAAGTATATAGTATGTGTAGAGTCTATATTATGAGATCGAAATCCTGTTTCAGAGAACACTAGAAGATCGAGATGTATAGCGCGAACTCCAGTAATGGCGAACATTCAAAACCGCGAAACACAAAATGTCGAAGTGTCATGGTTGGCCCATCTGCGGTATAACTCCATAAGGTAAGTGTGCAATAGTTATGGACCTTAGGGTTAGGGTGCGGGTTAAGGCAAGTGCATAAATAGGTAATGTATGTAAGGTTTAGTGTAGGGTTAGAAATAGGGTTTTGTTAACTGTATGTGTGTGGATTATTTGTTTTGTTTGGGTATATGTCTGTAGGGTAAATGTGCGATAGTTACGGGCCTTAGGGTTAGGGTGCAGGTTAAGGTAAGTGCATAGATAGTAATGTATGTAAGGTTTAGTGCAGGGTTAGAAGTAGGGTTTGGTTAGTGTATGTATGTGTTTTATTTATTATGTTTGGGTATGTAGTATGTAGCGCGCGCTGGTGTTGGCCGACTATGATGGTTTGAGATTTGAAAATTTGCGGTTTACCAGGTTCGACATATTTGCGGTTCGGGCTATGTGTGTTGGTGTTGTGATGTTCGACGATATGGGTTTTCAATTACGTAATATAGACCCATATGTGTGAGCAGTAAGAAAGAAGAAAGTTTGGGCAGGTATGAAGTTTGGGATTCTGTCATAGCACATCTAGGTATCAAACCAAAAGAGGTAAGAGCATTTACTTTAATTAATAAAGAGACTTTTTGTGACTTGATAATTGAGACTGAGCAAGCCATGGAAATTTGTTTGGAGTGCATATGAAAAAACGAAAAATGATTATCAGTGGTCAGAATGTGTGGTGCAAGCTTTTTACAGACAAAAAAATAAAAAGAATAATGATCCAGTTTAGAACTGAAATTGAAGCAAAAGAACTGAAAGAACATTTGCTAACTATATGTAAAGAAGTAATGGACACTACAAAAATATATGCTGAAAGAGGACTATGGACTGAGGGATGGGAATGTGGAGCAGACTGAAAATTGAAAATAAATTATACTGTTATGCATGTACATAGTATTATTAATGTTAATAGAGGTTTTCTGAAATACAGGGTTTCATAGGTAGGTACTTGACTATCGTCCCAATGGCCTACATAAGCCTAGCCAACAAGGTTCCCTGGCTTTCACCACCCAAGAAAATTATTTTCCTGTGCCCCTGTTGAGCAGAGTCACAGAAGTGATCCCTGGGGTGAATTTCCTATTTCCCATCCACTCATCAAGATTTTTCTTGAAGACTGCCAATGAGGAGCTTTGTTTTGTATAGATGGGTAGCTTGTTCCAGAATATGGGAAGGGTCTGGGACAGGAATCTTTCCCTCCAGCATGTTCTGTTTATTGTGGTGACAAGATTAAGGTACCTAGACCATGTAGCTTGGAGGGATTTGGATTTCTTTAGGTGGAGCATGTCCAACAGCTCTGGTTTTGACATAACTTTGTATGTTAGGCAGAGATCACCTTGGAGTAGGTGATATGCTACGGAGTAAAGCTGGAGGTTTTTGAGATGGTCAGTGTAGGGCATCTGTTTGAGGCCAGTAATCATCTTTGTGAGGTACTTCTGTGGCCTTTCCAGCTGTTGTAGATGTCTTGTGAGGTACATTCCAAAAAGGACATTGTACTCTATAATGGGTCTAATGAGTGACAAGAAGAGGGGAACAATGACCTCTTTTTTCCTGTATGAGAATCCTTTTGTGATGAGGTGTGCCATGTAGAAGGATTTCCTGACCACTGTGGTGATGTGATTATTAAAGGAGAGACTACTGTCCTGTGTTAAGTACACTGCTGCCTATGTGGTAGTTCATGGGTACAGAGTTTTTACCAAAGGGTATGACAATGCACTTTTTGGCACTGACCTTGAGGCCATGGCTCTGACACCAGGCATCTGTCTCAGTGAGGCCCTTCTGTAGGATGTCCACATCATTCAGGGACTCGACTATGGCTTTTAGTTTGCAGTCATCCGCAAACTTTATTAGTCAGAGACCTTCTATGTTAGCCTGTACTTCAGAGAAGTAAATACCAAACAGGAGAGGACCCAGGACTGAACCCTGTGGTACTTCACTTGTCATGGTTTGAAGTCAGATTTGGAGTCTGCAACTTTTACAGTGTGTGTTCTGCCAGTGAGCCAGTTGGCAACCTATCTTGTGATGTAAGGCATTTATACCTAGTTTAGTGAGTTTGTCTATAATTCCAGAATGGGGGATGGTGTTGTAAGCCTTGGCAAGGTCAAGATATGTTGTGTGAACCACATTACCCTTGTCTACGGTTTTGGTGACTGCTTCAAAGAAATCAATCAGGGTCAGGAGACATGATCTGCCTTTCACAAACCTGAACTGGGTGGGGTCCAGAGTTTGGAGGTTACCAATGTCTGTGTTTATAAGTTCCATGATGATACGTTCCATGGCCTTGTAGACCAGGCTTGTCTGGCTAATAGAGCAATAGTTCTCAGGGTCCATTGTGGCTTCCCCTTAGTGGAGTGGGATAACTGTTGCTGTGCACCATTCAGTGGGCACAAAGCCTGAAGTGAGGCTATGATTGAACATGGTACTTAGGTGGGGAGCCAGTTTGTTCTGAAGTTTGTGTAAAATGCAGCCTAGGATGTTGTCCGGTCTCATGGATGCTGTGTTCTTGGCTTTAGAGAGTGGAGTTTTTATCTGCATAGTTGTGATTACAGGGAGTCTGCATTCTTCTTGTATAGATATGGGCCATTTAGGGGAATGTGAAAGAAGTAAAGTTAGCACTGAACCTATCTGCCAGGATCTTGGTAATATTAGTTGGTTCTGTAATTTTCATGCCATTGTGTTGCGACTCAGAGCAGATCTGGGTGCTGCTATTGAGATTCTTGACATAGCTATAGAATGCTTTGTGGTTGTCCTTAGAATCAGTGGCAATTTTGTTTTCGTAACTAGCTTTGGAGGATTTTATCAGGGATCAACCAAAGAGAATGATGGAGGATTTTACGAGGGGTCAACCAAAGACTTGCTATTTTTGTGAAAAAATGATCATTAAATCAATGAATGTGATAAAAAGATGTTATTTATGTGGATAGCAGGACATAATGCAAAAAAATGATTTAAAGTGCAAAAGATGTGGCAATAGTGGCCATTAATGCCTAGAATGTGAAATAAATGTGCAAGAAAATGAAAACAAGTTATACAAGAGAAAGAGATAAAAGAATGTGTTTTACAAGAAAATGTGCAAAAAGATGTGACTGATAAAGAGATTATACGTAAAGTTTAAAAAGTAGCAAGGGAAAAGAAACAAAAGAGACAAGTATGGAAGAAGCTGACTGGCACAAAGTAAGAAATAAAAGTAATTTGATTAGGAAAAGAGTTAAAAGAAAAGAAAATTTGAAAATATGCTTAAAGAAAATTGGAAAGGAAAGGGATACATATTTTATTACACTAACTGTTCCTAAAAGTTAAAAATATTAGATTTAAATGTGAACACTATGAAAATTTTAAGGAGGAAAATAGGTATATTACAATGGTGTGCTGCAGTAGATTTGCATATTATTGTTTTAGAAGATATCAGATTACTGACAGAGGAAGAATGAACACAAACTGAAAAAAATTGAAATGGTGTGGTAGTTTGGAACATGGGGAAATAAGATACTATGTCAAGAAAGCATTAAAATATTAGATGCAACCATATTGGAACTAGGATGAATTACCATAATAGAGTTGAGATGGAAAAATGTGTGCATAGAATTATAGCTTTATATGCATATGTAACAAAAGAGAGAGAGAGAGAAATGATGTTTAAAATATTCTTGAATATGTTTGTGTAAATATGGACATTAGAGTGGTGGGTGATTTTACTTTTAATTTAAGAAATAATAAGAGCAATTGTGGTGTTAAAATGGTTAAAGAAATTATGAGAAGTGGAAAGCTAAGTGTATGGCAGAATAACCACTGGACCTACAAAAAGGAATGAAATTTGGACAGAAATTGATTTTTTAATATCTGATAGTTTAAAAGTTAAAAAGGAATTTAATTATGATGGATTTTCAGATCATGCAGCTATATGGGTTAAAGTACATGAAAATGAAGAATATATATGAGTAGGAAAAGGAATAAAGAAACGTAATGTAAAGGAATTAGATTGAGAACAGAAAAAAGAAATTATATTATGGAAAAATCATATAAATATGAGAGAGTTTTATGAGCATTAGACTGTTTGGTGACTTAATTTTAAAAAGAAATATAAAAAAGTGTTTTTAGAATGTATAAGGTAGAAAGGCAGGAACGAAAAAGAGAAATATAAGATAATAAGTCAAGAAAAACTCTTTTTATGAAAAAGAGAGAGAAATATATATACAATGACTCAAATTAAAATTAACAGCTTGTTATATGAACAAAAATATTGGTTGCATGGAAAGAAAGAAGAGGTAGCATCATATCTGAGTAAAATAATAAAAGAAGGAAAAATAATAAGAGAATTAAAAAAGTGTGGGAGGTAAACAAATAAGACAGGAAGAAGGACTATATGAAATAATTAAATAATATGTATTGGAATTATTTGTTAAAAGAGAAGAAAACATAGAACAATTTTATAAAGGTAAAACATAAAATAATGAAGATAATGAGTATTTAGAACAAAAATAACTATGAAAGAATTAAATGAAATTCTAAGAGATATTACAAGAATTCTACAACAGGACTGGACAGAATTGAATATGGTATCTATAAAGAAATGAAGGAGTGGTAAAAGCTCATTTTTATGGAAATTATGAATGAATGGTTAGAAACTGGAATTAAAGAGAAAGAGATATGTACAAGAGTTATAAAATTTGTATTTCAAAAAGGAAAGAAAGAGGAGATAAAATTGGAGACCTATAATATTGAATAATACAGATTATACATTTTTTATGAGAATAACAGCAACAAAGTTACAAAAAATGGATAGAATGTATGACCAAAATGAATTTGAAAGAAAAGCAAGTCAAGATTTATTAAGTATAATAAGAGAAATAATTGATGCTATAAATAAAAATGTAGAAGTGAATGTTATGATAAGGGATATAAGTAAAGCCTGTGATAATATTCAATATAAATCATTATGGGGAATTTTGAAGGTACAGAACAAGTAATAAAATCTGTTTATGAAAGGAACTATGTAAAAATAAATGGAAATGGCTGGATTGGGGAAGAAATAAAAATAGAACATGGAATAATGCAGGGCTATCCAGCTAGTAGTATAATTTTTCATTAGCTATGAACGTAACAGTGAAGGAAATTAATAAAATATCAAGTAGTGGGGGATACAAAATGGTGAATGAGGTACAATTGCCAATAGTGTATAATTATGCAGATGATACTGTAGTAATTGTTAAAAATAAAGTATGGATGGAAGAAGTAAATGAAAAATTAAGTATAAATTAAAAAATACTTTAAGTATAAATAAAGAGAATAGTAAAACATTTGGTTTTAAAGGTATGATAGGAGGCATTGAGTTCAATGAAAAATATATAGTTATATTAGGAATAATATTTGGAAGGAATAAATATAGGCAACAATGGGATATGTACTCAGGAAAGAAAAGGATATGACTATTTTTTGGAAATCTTATAGATTTTCATATAGAAAGAAACACATTTGCTGAACACCATGGTAATAGGAAAAATGTTTATGTTGCTAACATCTATATGATTCCTATTAGGTATGAAAATGAACTAATGATGATTATATTTTCTTTTATATGCAGCTCTAGACTGAATCCAGTCAAGTGAGGGATTCCATATATTAAGAGCAAGGATGCGTGGGTTTATTAAACCCAATAGTACATGCAGCATATTTAATTTTATATAAAGTATTAAAAGGAATTATGAAGAAAAATAAAACTTGATAGAAATGATACTATATTATAAATACAAAGAATTGTGGGAAGGAATGGAAGTTAAAATATGCAGCTCTAGACTGAATCCAGTCAAGAGAGGGATTCCATATATTAAGAGCAAGGATGCTTGGGTTTATTAAACCAAATAGTACATGCAGCATATTTAATTTTATATAAAGTATTAAAAGGAATTATGAAGAAAAATAAAAACTTGATAGAAATGATACTATATTATAAATACAAAGAATTGTGGGAAGGAATGGAAGTTAAAAAAAGAATTAAAAGCATTGTGAATGAAGAAACAAAAGAGTAACAAAACAAAATTGTGTTATGGAAAATAAAAAAAAGAGTATTTGTGAGAAAAATAGAAAGGAATGGTACTTAAATATTATGAAAGCATTTATTGCATTGATCCATAGAAAGATTTAGAAATAGATAAAAAAAATAATGATGTGATATAATAACTATCTTCTTTTTCTTTTGGCTGTTCCCATTAGGGGCTGCCACAGCAGATCATCTGTTTCCATTTCTTCCTGTCCTCTGCATCTTTCTCTGTCACACCAGCCACCTGCATTTCCTCTCTCACCACATCCATAAGCCTTAATGTAGGCCTTCCTCTTTTCCTCTTACCTGCCAGCTTCACCCTTAGCATCTTTTTCCAAATATACAGAGCATCCCTCCTCAGCACATGTCCAAACCAATATAATCTTGCCTCTCTGGCTTTGTCTCCAAACCGTCCAACCTGGGCTGACCCTCTAATATACTTATTCCTAATCCTGTCGACCCTCGTCATACCCATTGTGCAAATCTTAACATCTTTAACTCTGCCACATCCAGCTCTGACTCCTCCCTTTTTGTCAATGCCACTGTCTCCAACCCATATAACATAGCTTGCCTCACTAACCTCTTTCAGACCTTCCCTTTCACTCTTATTCATACTCGTCTGTCACAAATCACTCCTGATTCTTCTCCATCCACTCCATCCTGTCTGTACTCTCTTCTTCACCTCTCTTCCACACTCACCAATACTATGTACTGTTGATCCCAAGTATTTAAACTCATCCACCTTCACCAACTCTACTCCCTGCATCCTCACCATTCCTCTATCCTCCATCTCATTCACACACACATGGTCTGTCTTAGTCCTGCTGAACTTCATGCCTCTCCTCTTTAGAGCATATCTCCACCTCTCCAGGGTCTCCTCAACCTGCTCTCTACTCTAACTACAGATCACAATGTCATCTGCAAACATCATAGTCCATGGAGAATACTGTCTGATCTCGTCTGTCAACCTGTCCATCACCATATAATAACCATAACAAGATTAAAGAATGTAATGATTTTTTTTATGGAGACCATTAGAAAATTGCCAGTTAAAGTGAATATGTCATAAAAGAAAAAACAAGATAGAATATGTAATGAATATGGAGAGTTTGAGACTACTGTGCATGTGTTTTTGAAATGTGAAAGAGTTAATAATTTGTGAAAAGATATATGTAAACATAATTGGGTGAAAAGTTTCTTAAAATATTAGCAAATATATATGGACATAATAGAATGTGGTTATTATCATGCACAAAAACTGGAAGAAGTGAAGAAAACAGACAGAGTAATATTTTATGTGTCATGGACTATATGGAATGACAGACTGAAATTAAACACAATGGAAAATGGACGTTGCCAAAGATTCTGGAGAAAATAATGGTTTGGTTGTGGATAAAATAGTCGGGGAAATGCTTAAATTGAGGTTTACAATATATGGATATTTGTAAATAGATGTAAATAATGTAAAAATGCAAATAATATGCAATGTATATATCAACAACAAAACTACTCATCACTGTTGTGAGTGAGACCTATTTTGACAGAGCACTTCCTATTTTCATTCCAGGTGCACATGTAGCCTGGAGAAACAGGGAGGCAGATGGAAAGGGAAGGAGGTGAATGGAGTAGTGAAAAAAATTGAAGGAGAAAGCAAATATTGAGATGGGAGAATGTGTGCAGGATTTTGAGGAAATGTTTTAAAGAAACCTGTTTGGTGGAGATGAGTCAGCAAATGATGGATGCATAATTACAATCCATCAGTTGGGAGGGTTGTGGGATGATTTACTTAAAGAACTGGTGGTGCAGAGTGAGCCAGAAAGTAAAGACATTTCCTGGGGGGACATTATGGAGAAAATAGATAAGGAGGATACAGAAACAATCCTAAAAAATAGTGGGGCGATAGAAGGGAAAACATAGTAAAAGGGGAAAAATATATTGGTAAAAGAGTAAAATACAGAAAAAGAAAATTTAAAGGGATAAGTACAAAAGAAAAAAGAATGAAAATGGATGAAAAAATATATACAGCTAAAGACTGGGACTTGGTATAATGATTAAAGTGTTTGACTCACAGACACGAGGTACCATGTTTGATTTTTACCTTTGGGAAGTAAATTGGTTAGGCTTATAATGGCCTATTATGAAAACTAACCTAGTAATTAGCTATGAACTTGCAAAACCATGAATCTAAGGAAAAGGGAAAATGAAATTTTTTCTTTAAATGTGAATAATATTAAAATATAATAATAAGAATAGGAATTTTGGAGTGGTGCAATACATGTGATGTAGATATAATTATATTAGAAGACACAAGACTTACCTTACCTTCCCCCACACCTAGACTCTTACCTTACCTACCTTACCTTCCCCCCACCTAGACTCTTAACCCAACTATACTACCACCACTGCTAACCACAGTCAGAAATAGCTAGTTGTCATTACATACTTTAACATCTTGTCTGACAACTTTGTTACTAATATTATAAATGACAAGAAACTATCTTAACTTGCATCATTTACTGTATATACTGTTGATAATCAATGTCTTGTTATTGTATTAAAGCCAGCAACCTGCAATGTTGTTTACTATTGCTGCAACTTTGTATCTCTTTATCGTGTGCATGATGTGGAGCTTTTCTCCCCAGACATCCACTGAAAAAAGACCATGGTCCAGTCAGAATTTCCAGTAAACAAATGTAAATAAATAAATAATAATAAATTAATTAATTAATGTTGAAAACAGAGAAACTATGGGGAGGAAAAATTATCTGGAATTTATGAAATGAGAGATGTTCTGGAATAGCTGTATTCTGTAGAACTTAAATAGGACATGCTGGAGAGCCTGATTTGCCTACCAGCAACCACCACACCTTTGTAATAGGCTACAAATTCATGCAAAACAGAGCACCTCTATGACACTGTTGAAAACTAGCCTGGACAAGTGAATGGGGCACCATAAATTCTGACCAAGAATAGTGCCCACAGCCCTCCTGGACATGGGCAGTCATTATTAAATGCAATCCTGGGTATTTATCTTATTGGAATGAAATGGCTAGGCTTGAAATGACCTCTTGATCGATAGCCTAGTGAACTCTTACGATCCTATGAAATACAGTTAAGATATTAGATGTGACTTTAGCAAAAACTGGAGATTAACCATTGTAGATTTAAAATGGAAAGAAGTATATAGACTTGTAACATTATATGCCTATACTAACTGTAAAGAAAGGGAAAGCTTATTTCCTCAGATTTTAGACTATATAGTATTATAAGAACATTAGACTTTAATTTTGATTTAATAGGCAGGTGTAAAAAGAAAGGAAATGATGGAAGAAAAATGTTAGAATTAGTAAAATGTGGTCAGTTAAAATGTTAGGACAAAAATTCATGGGCTTACAAAAGGGGTATGTGCAGAACTGAAAAAGATTATTTTCTAACATCAGAACATTTAGTTATAGAAGAAGGGGATAGTTGAAACATGATTTTCTGATCATCTTGTGATATGGCTAGAGATAAAACAAGGAATATATATAAGCATAGGCAAAGGAATAAAAAGAATAAATGAGAAAGCATGGAATGAAGAAGGAAAAATATTAGTAATACAGTTATATAATTATCATATTACTGTGAGAACATTTTATAAAAATTGGTCTGAATAGTGGATGATATTTAAGGAAAAATATAAAAAAAATTTTTTTTACAGTGGTGATATGATACGAGAAAAGTAGAGAAAGAAAATATAAAAGAAAATATGAAGCATTGGAAGATTTAGAAGATAATGACAGAAAGTACTTTAACAAAGAAAAAGAATTAGATGAAAGCAATCAAGAAAAAATACAATTATTGCTATACAAGGAAAATGAGATGAAGCATCAAGTAACTTAAGCAGATTAGTAAAGAAAGATGGTAGTGTAATGAAATAAATAAAACATGCAAAAGAAGAAATAGAAAGAACTCTAGAAAAGATTATGAATAGTGCAGTACAATATGTACAAGAAATGTTTTAAGAAAACAGAATGTAGTGAAAAAACATGGAAAGTAAAAACAAAGTTAACAGAAAAATGAGAATAAAGAGTTGAAAAGGGAGATTTCTTTAAATGAGATAAAGTATTAGGGCAAGTAAATATAGATTTGGCTGCAGGGACAGATGGAATAAGGTAAGACATATATAAAAATTTAAGGACTGGCAAAATATATTTTTAAAGATTTTTAATGAATGGTTAAATGAATGTTTTATGTATAAAGAATTATATAGTGGAATACTTAAATTCATATGGAAGGGAAATAGAAGAGGATTTAAAAAACTGGGACCAATGATAATGAATAATGATTATAAGATATTTATGAAAATAATGCAAAAGAGATTTGAAACTAAAATGGAAAATATTACTGAAGATATCATATACAGTAAAGGAGAAGGGTTACCAAGAATTATTAATGATAAACCCAGGAAACACCCAGCTCACATAGTGTGTAGGAATGCCAACAATGAAACAGTTCACCACATGTGGTAAATTGCTTCATTGTTGGCATTCATACACACTACAAGAGCCAGGAGTTTTCTGTGTTTACTTTGTTTCTCTTTCTGGATGCACGGACACATGCTGATTTTAATTATTAATGATAGAGAAATTGTGGATGATATTATGAATAGAAAAGAAGAAGCAAAAATCATGATAGGAGACCTTAATAAGGCATTTGACACAACTGGACATGAAATATTATGGGTAATAATGAATGAATATAGTATAGGAGCGAAAGTTAGAAAATTATGTATGCCAGTGTGTAGTACTAATAAAGTAAAAATACTTGAACATGCCTGGTTAAGACAAGAGGTACATATGAAAAGTGATGGAAGACAGGGATGTTCAATGTGTTGTATACTGTTTGTATTAGTTATGAAGGTGACAGTATGTGAAATAAATTACAATATGAAGATGGTGGGGGTATATAACACACGAAGGCTTAAGAATTCGAGTTCTGTTAACATATGGAGATGACATTATATTAATTGCAAAAACACAACATTTGGATAGAAGAAGTAATAATTTGCAGAAATTAGTGTCTAGAGATGATCACAGACCCACTCTGTTCATAAATTTGTTCTACAAACTACCCAAAAAGAACAAACGGGGATACTTGGGATTAACATGGCTAAGGTTTGTAAAGACTCTAGGGCAGCTAGCTAAGGAACATCCTATGAACATATGAGATGATATGAATGGCATTAAAAAAAAAAAGTAAAGGTTTAGATGATGTAGTAAAGATTTGGGTATATATTTAACAATGAATGAAATGTCTGTGTTAGGTATAAAATTTGGGAATAAAGATGTAAGTAGAAATCAATGGTAAAAAATAGGAGAAATAAAGCAAACGTATTTTCTAGAAAACATATACATTCAGAAAAAAGACTCATTTGATAAATTCATTACTGATGGGAAAAATAGCATACATAGCAAGTGTGGTTATGTTGCCAACAGTATTTGAAAAGGAATTCTTGCAGATAATGTTTTTTTTTTTTCATTTAAATGGGGTTCTAGATTAAACCCAATAAAAAAAAGATGAGTTGAGGATACAATAAAGAAGAATGAGGTTTAAGGTTAATTAACCCAGTGGTATCTGCTGCTTTATTAAATTTGTACAAAGTGTTAAAAGTGGATTAATGAAAAGATGAGAGTTTAGTGGTAAAATTATGAATGTAAGTATGATAAATTTGGGGGTATGGAAAAAAGGGTAAAAGAGAAAGAGAGTATATAAATGAAGAAATAAAATGTTGCCAAGAAAAAATATTTTTGTAGAAAAAAATGATAATATAGAAAAAGCTAGGAAAGTATGATATAAGAATTTTAAAACATTACAATGTAAAACCACGGGAAAATCTAACAGATGAAAAAAATTAAAGTTATAAAATAAAAAGAAAATGGTGTAATCAGAAAGTAGAATGTCAAGATATTTCGTGGGGACTGATAACCGATAAATTGCCAGTAAAAGTAAATATGGCATATAAAAAGAAAAGTGGTAGAATACGTTTACATTGTCAAGAAGAAGGACCTATGGAACATGTGTTTTTAAACTGTAAAATAATAAAACATTTAAGAGGAAAACTATATGAAGAATATTTTTGGAGATATAGAAATAGTGGATAAAATAAATATGAATAGGATTAAATATGGATAGTATATGGATAGAAGTAAAGAATATGTTAAAAGAATATATAAAAAGTTATGTTATATGGGCTATATGGAATGAAAGAATAAATGAAATTAATAGTAAATGGGTTTTAGCAACAATATTAACTAAAATCAAATAGTAGTAATGGAAAAAGTAGTGAATGTCTAATAAAGATGAATATTTAGCATGATTTCAAAAGAAATTATGAATATGTGTAAACAGATTTGCAAATGTATATGTTTGTACTAAATACTTGCAAATATGTAAATATTTTGTAAATAAGAGTTATTTTATTCTGTATATAAATAAAGGACACCTACTCTTTTTGATAGGTGCCATGGGATCTTTTACATCCAGCTGAGCTACCGCTAACTCAAGTAGATAGGGCACACACACACAGCAGTGCAACACCCCTCTTATGCTGCACCACAGTGTCACAATCAAGTTGCCCTATGTGGGACTAGAACACACAGTCTTCTGTATCAAAGGTGAGTGTTGCACCGATGACATTGACCTAATAATGGCAGCCCAGTATACTGGACTACATAAACATTGGTTTAAAAAGTCCATTGAAGATGTGGGAGAAACAGATAAATGTAGGTTCTGTAAAGCAAAAAGAATTAGAAACAGTCACGTATCTTCTTGCTTGGTGTAATTAACTGATGGCAGAGGGCCAGTACACTGAAAGGCACAATAATGTGGCAAGACTGTTGAACTGGGGATTTTGCAACTGCTACAATATAGAAGTAGCTAAGAAGCATTGGAAACATGAACCACAAAGCTTTTTTTTTTTTAAATACAAAAATCTTTATTGAATAATCATGTATGACACATACAACCATACATGTATATAAATGAAAACAAACCATGTTGATATAGTGTCAGTTGCAAACATTATACATCACATATAATCTTCTATGCAGCCATTGTCAATCAAACATTACACAGTTCATTCAATTCTAGCATTTCCTTAAATCTCATTCCTCCTCCAAAACATTAAGACTGTATTTATCCCACAATTCCCATTTTCTTTTCTATGTAATTTGCTTCTACCCTATTCTTAAAACCTCACTTCTCTGTTACTAAATTCACTACTTCTAATATGGTTGGTTTAGGGTTTGATTTCCATTTTCTCAATAACTGCTTTTTGGCAGCCACCAGAATTAAACTCAGCAAGGCTTTAATATGTCTTGGCAACACCAGTTGGTTAACACAGCTGAAAGAGTAGTCGGTGGGGCATTTTTAAAGTCTGCCAACACATTATACTTCCAGAAAATATGCTCCCGATTGTCTCCTTCTCAATGAACTGTACTGCAAATGGGATCACCCATTACCAACAGTTAAAAAAAATAGATGCGAGAAAACCAGATATAGTAGTCCATGAAAATAAGACAAAAGTAGCATTGGTCATTGAAACTGTTACACTGATGCTCCTGTTCCCACCCAGGCTAATCACTTCAGCCCACCAATGTCTTACTCCTTTTCCTATTTTACTATACCTCCTGGATATTTAAGCCTTCTTACTCTCAGAGCATTACTTGTTATCACAAAAAAAAATGTATGGTAAAACTGTTTGTTTAATATGGCCACCACAGTTACTTTATAGACTCCATGTTAAAAACCTTGTAATTTCAAGTTCTATTTGTATGTGTATTTTATGTACTATTATTTCTTTGTAATATTTATTATATGTCAAATGTAAAAATCTATGTAAACCTTCTTGGATCTTTTCTCCCTGGGTCTCCACTGAAAACAGGCTTCTGGCCCAGTTGGACATTACCCGGTTAACAAATGAAATAAATAAAAATAAATAATGATTACAGAAGAGAGAGAGAGAGAGTCTAGAGAGACAGAGTCTTAAAATATCAGGATTTGCAGACAGAAACTACAGCAATGTGGAAGAAAGATACACAGACAGTTCCAAAAGTAGTAGTAGAAGCAACGGGTCTAATAAAAAAGAATCCACAGTTATTTAGATATACTACCAGTACATTTAACTCCATATGAGTTGCAGGCATACTTCTCAACTTCTTGGTACTAGAAATCTGGACAACACTTAACAGAATGCGAAGAAAAGGCCCATAAATAGGGATATATTTTAAATATTGCTCTTAGAAACTTAGGACATTGCCTGAATAACAGGGTTTATGTTCACATGCATTTTCTGAAGGATTTGAAGTCTGAAACTCAAATGTATGCCATCATTTAGTGACTTCAATCCTCAGACCATCCAAGTAATTTGCTAGAAAATCACAAATTTTATGAGGAACAGATGAAAAATATAAGGCAACAATCTAGACATTCTGAGAAAATATGGGCAGTTGAGAGTATGATTGTAGGTGTCAGTTCTGGGCACATTGCGGGTACTGTGAAGAGCACTTGTGGCTAACATTAAAGATTAAAACAATATTAATATCATGAACTTTAATTATACCTTAACTTAGAAAGATTTAGAAAAACCTAAGAATACAAAGTGAAAGGAAGCTGGCAACTCAAGAGAATCAAATAGGGTGACCTTCCATCTTAGACTAGAGAATATGATAATGAATTTGGATTATACTGAGTACTATATGCAGTTTCTGAGATAGACAATGGACTATACTGAGGAGGAATGTAGCTATTCAGATTTTTATGGAGGGTTTACGCTGAGTTATTATGTGAACTAAACGAGATAAATTAGGTTTTAGTAGTGAGGTAGAAGTATGTTTCATCACTAAATAATGTAAATATGTCTTAGGTTGCAACCGTGACATTGCTAAGCTACTTCAGAGTATGAGCTATGTGGAGAAACTATAGTCTTCTCTGCATGGCAAAGATCAGCTACAGGGTACTTAGAGTAATGTAGAACAGCTGAGGAGGATACAAAGTATATAGTGCAGCTTGTTCCCAACTGCAAGTAACTGGCTACACTTCAGTGTATCACTATTCATACTAATAAGATTAGGGATAGGTAGGTGATATTGAGACAGGTTGGGATCTAGATGCTTCCGTCTATACAGTGCTTGTTGCACCACTGTTGAGGCAAGTACAGTGCTAGGCAAACATGGGCTATTTATGGCTCCAATGACAAAAGCTGAAAAAATTCAAATGAGCACAGTGGCCAACAGCAAATGACAATCTTCAAGGTTCTAAAGCAATCTAAGACCTAGACTAGAGTAGAGCTGAACCAATTCTTAACTAGATTACTAAAACAACAGAAAAGTGTACAGCTATTAAAGTCTGGTAATTTGTAATGGACTCAATGCTTTATCTCCCTAGAGAGAGAGATGTGATGATATCCTCATTAGAGAAGGTAAGGAAATCACTTTCCTTTCTTTCTACTCTTGCTTAATTTCTTTGAAGCACGTGACACCGTAGATAACATTATATGTAACAAAGCTATTCATTCTAGTTGTGGCCTCTTCTCTACTGTCATGGATTGGCTTGTCTTCTGGTTGTCTATACATACCCAGAAGATATTCATGAGTATTAGCCACTCCTGTTCTCAGTTCCTCCAGTGTCGGCTACTGCAGTGCTTAGATCTTCTTGCATTATTATTTACAATGTTCCCCAGATCCAGTGGAAAATGTATTTGATGTAGAACACTGTCATAGCACTGATTTCCTTATGGTACATCTATATTTACTTCTGGCTCTCAGAAAAGCATGATGAGTTCAGATTCCTTAGTATATGATTTAGAAAACATCCATCACTGACATAGTGGTAAATGGTTGAAATTCAGCACATTCAAAACTGTATTCTTTACTGCACATGCTACCTCATTATATTCCTCTACTTTCCCACTTTCTCTGTTTATTATCTCTGGCTACTATAAACTGAAGATTATAAAATGTGGGTAATCTTGGCATCATGTCCAGTGAAAAGCCAATATTTAAGGACGATGTGGCAGATGTAATATGATTCACCTGATTCTAGCTGAATTTGTACCCCAAAAGGATCTCACTTTTGTAATTCATGATCTGAAGCCTTTTCAGCTTGACTGCTGCAATGTTCATTTATCTTAAGTTACTGAACACCAAGCTTGACAGATTACAGCTCATGGAAAATTCTGAATAATTACTATTGACTAGTACTATTCATTATTATACCATGACCCCCCCAAAACGTGCACGCTGATTGGCCAGCGTGCACATTGTAAATCGAGTTATACTAATGGAAAAGGGTCCGGTCGCCCGGACTTTTTTCCATTAGTATAACTCTACTTTTAAAACACTGTCTCGCTATGTTAAATGGGTTTAACATAGCGAGACAGCTTTAAAATAAGCAACGGAGATCTCCGTTGCTTATTTTAAAGCTGTCTCGCTATGCTAAACCCATTTAACATAGCAAAAAAAAAAGCAACGGAGAAAGCAAGATCTCCGTTGCTTTTTACTGTTTCGCTATGTTAAATGGGTTTAACATAGCGAGACAGTTTTAAAATAAGCAACGGACATCTCCGTTGCTTATTTTAAAACTGTCTCGCTATGTTATACCCATTTAACATAGCAAACAGTAAAAAGCAACGGAGATCTTGCTTTCTCGCTTTTGCCCACAACTCTGATGTACTGCACAGGCGCGCAGTACATTAGAACTGCCAAGGATGTGAGACATCTGCGGAAGGGCAGTAAACAGGCATTATACTATGCCATTATTTAAGAAAAGTAATAGTTTCTTTTCTTAAATAATGTCATGGTATAATAGCAATAACCCACTTCTGGGTGTGGGTAATGCTGTATTTACCCGGTTGGCTTTGTTTGGTCCCTCGGGCTTCACCCTCGGGACCAAACCGCCAACCGTGGGTAAATCCAGCATTACCCACACCCAGGCGTGGGTTATTGCTATACTAACACATTACTCTCGTGTTCCGTAGAAGTCACTGACTCTGCATTTCTCTTCCCATTATCTTTAAACTTTGGTTATATGTTTTATCTGTGCATATATTTGGTCCCTCTTACCTAAATGACTTCTGTGTTCCCTCTTGTCCACCTCATACCCCTCAACCTCTTATTACAAGAAATCTGGACAGAGCCTGACAAAATGGTGGGACAAAGGCCCAAAAACAGGGACATATTTTAACTACTGCTCTTATAAGCTTAGAAAGTTCCTAGAGTAACAGGGTTTGTGTTAACATACATTTTCTGAAGGATTTGGAGTCTGAAACTCAAATGTATGTCATTATTTAGTGACTTCAGTCCTCAGATCATCCCAATCCAGAAAAACACAAATTTTAAGAGGAATACTCCAAAAATATGAGGCAAAAATCTGGATAGTCTGTGAAAATCTGGACAGTTGAGAGGTATGGAGCACCTCCAGGTACCGCTTTCTAACAGCCTGCCTGGGACCTGCTATCATTTCATATGGCATAGCCTGGTATATTGTGTTTCCTGACAGTTATTCATGAGCACTTGCTCCCTTGGAATCTACTACCAACATGGAAAAATTAATAATTAACAATCCTTCATTTAAAGAAATACCTAAATTTACAAAATACATATCTGAAATCATATATAATAACTTTGACATGGGAAACAGTATGTCAAAATTTTACAAAATATTGATAAACTATAAAACAACACCCAAAACCTCATACTGGAAATCTATAACAAAAGGACACTCAATACAGTTAACTGAAGATATTAAAACAAATATCTTATTATCGATAAAATATACATCCTTTACACAATACTGGGAAGTTTTTAATTGGAAATGCTTGCACAGAGCATTCTTAACCCCAGACAGAATCAGTAAAATTGTTCTTTCATAAAAGAAATATGTTGGAGATGTGAGCAAGTACACACTGCAGACTGGAACTACATTTTCTTTGATTGTGTTAAAATTAAGCCATTTTGAAATGGTATTAATAACTTTCTACAAGCTTTATTTAATGAATCATTTTATTTAACTAAAGCTCTTGTATTAGTAAATGTGAACGGAGGTCCTCATTTGAATAGGTCAAATATGTATCTAGTATGGACTATACTTGCAATCTCAAGGAAGTGTATAACAAGAAGATGGAATACAAACACAATACCAACTTTGGAAGACTTCTACAGCCTACTGAAAACCACAGCATTATTGGAAATTAAAATTAAAGAACTAAGAAGTTATCCAAAGCCATTTATCAACAACCCCTGGGGAAAATATTTATTGTTGATTGACACTATGCAATAACTGATCAGACACTCTAATAATGGATTGGACATACTTATAAAGTAACTGTATACATTAAGATCTGTTATAGTGTCAGGCTAATGTAAATAGTGTACATAGTTATTTAAGATGTTATGTATAAATACTATGGAATTTATTCAAATGTATTTGAAAAATAAAAAAAAATTGAGAAAAAAAGGAATGTTCTTCCCTGACCTACTTTAAAAGCTCTCTAAATATTTTACTTTTTTTCCCAGAGTTATTTAATTATGACTGAGTTATTTGTTTAATTCTTTCTGTTGTATATTTTATAGTAGTATTTACTTTAGTTTATGTCATTTATTGTTTTACTAACATGTATACTTTGTTTAAATACTAAGCACTGTTAAAAAAATAGTAAAACTGATATATAGGAGTGCTTGAAAAATTATCCCACTGCACTATTTGAGGATGAGCAACTTTTCTGATATTTTTGTTACTGTAGCAGATTTCTATTAGTTCTCATGTAGCAAACATCCAGAACATGTACTGTTTTGACTTCCCTCACTTGCTTTGGCTGCCATCACATACATGCTTTTGTTAGATAGGTTAATTTCTAAATATGATTAATTATTGGAGTCATTTACATCTTGATATGGAATTTTGTTTTCTTGACATTTGATATCTGTCAGTTTTCAAGGGTTATTGATTTTTCTTCAGAGACCAGCCTTGGATATATGATAAAGTGCAGAAAGAAGGGAATATTGAAATTTTTACAACTATTCATAGATTTGGAAGGAGCATTACACACACACACACACACACACACACACACACATATATATATATATATATATATATATATATATATATATATATATATATATATATATATATGGGTCCAGTTCTTAATTTTGAAATGTCACCATCTCGAGATTCATAAAATCGAGGCCACAATCTTGAGGTTGTGAAATCTCGAAATTAAGAACTGAACTATAAAAAAAAAAAAAAAAGAAAACATGCACCCCCCACACCCCCTGCAACTTAAATATAGTTACTCTGAGATCGTGCTACAGTGAAGAGAATGGTAATAGACATCGCTATACTGTGCAGAACGGGAACATTACCATTCTCTTCACTGTAGCGCAATCTCAGCATTAGTATATTGAAGTTGCAGGGGTGCAGTGGGACTTGCAAAAACATGGTTTTACATGTTTTCTTTTTTTTTTTAGTTAATTTCTTAATTTTAAGACTTCCCAACCTCGAGATTGTGGCCTCGATTTTATGAATCTCGAGACTGTGACAGACATTTTGAAATTAAGAAGTGGACCCATATATATATATATATATATATATATATATATATATATATAAAAACACACACACACACGCACACATGCACACACGCACACACACACACATACACACACACTTGTAATATCACTCCTCATTTTACACATCATTCTACAAGAGAGATTAATTACAGTAGTTTTGGTAGCACATCTAGAGGATCTATAACTTTGATTTCTGAGGTTCTCTCGTTGAGTCCTTCAGGCTGTCATGCTTAGTAGAAATTATTTTTATTTGTTACTTATTTTGACAGGGCTCCATAAAGATAGGAAAGGCTACTGAAATTTATTTTAAATTAGTAGTTGTGACAAATGAAAATCAAAACATTGCCAGAGTTTTATTAAATTATGACTTGTTGTTTGCTTAGTTATTTTTGATTTTATGTATGTTTATTACCTTTCCTAGACAGCGGGGTATGTTACTAGCTTATGGCTCAATATTTATTTAAGCATATAAATTTTTGTGCTTTTTTGCTTTGATTTTTTCTTAAGTTTTATCTGGCTGCCATTTATATTTTTATTTACTGGTTTCTAATTAATATGTATTGTATTTAAAATAAATATGTGCAAACATTAATATTATAATAATGGGATGGCCATATTTAAGAAGTTGTGAGAAAAGTCATAGAAATTGCAACAAATATGAAGGTGAAAAGGAGATAAATCACATCAGATTTCAGGAGATGTTTGTAAATAATATTGTTCTAATGCAAAAGATATGAATGCAGATCATTCTAAAATCAAATATCATAGCACCATGTTCAAAATATGGGCAAGAATGTTTTTGTCTTTTTACACCTCATGTCATTAGTAGAGAGGTAACTCCAAATGTCATTCCTCTACTAACAAGACACAACCCAAGTTCTGCCACAGTGCACTCAGACAATGAATCTTCTTTTGCTTCCCCTTCTGCTTAATTATTTTTACCTTACCCCAGTGTCCCCCATCCATCATCACTAGATCTACCAGTCTCTCCTAAAACCCTGAGACTATCCCCATTCTAAGGCTGGAGCCAGCATGAAATCTAAGGGTATCATGAAATCTAAGTGCATCCAGGGTGGGGGAGGGGGTTGTGTGACTGGCTGCTTCCACCAGAGGATTTTTTTTCATTCATTTATTACCCCTTGATTTCTCTCCTGTCCTGTAGCTGCCTCTAGATCCAACAGCTATTCACAATGCCTCAGCATAAGGAATACCTGGACAAATGCCACCCCCCCCCCACCAGCCAGCACCTCAAATGCCTGAGCCACTAATTGAATCGGGGTTGTCTGAGCCAGTTAGGGTTTTATCCCTCTTCTCCACAGTGTTGGCAGTTAATATACATGTTTTGGTCACCAATGATCATTGCATTTCAGCACTGTAGAAAAATCCCACAAATCTTGCTTTATCTTCAGAAAAAAGAATTTGTTTTATTCTAGTTCCATTAGATGAGTTTTTTTTTTTCATTTTTACTTTTTCTTTTTATTATGCAATACAGTTTATTAATTAATAATGCAGCATACAGACAATATGATACATGAAACAGCAAAATTAATAATATAATTAATAACATTTTTAATGTCTGCCTCAGCAAATCTACACACACATTCAAAGCTACTTCTGTTTAATACACTGCTTAAATCGTGCAAATTGAAGTTTTCTATCATGTCAAAATACGAGCAAAAGAAAGAGAATAAATTTGAGGGACAGACTCCTCTCTCCCCCAGCAAAGACCGCATGTACTGATGTACAGACTTTTGCAATAATACAGAGCTATATATGTTCTTACTGTTTTAGCAGGTTATTTGCACAGGAATGCCATTCAACAGGTGAATATGTATCTGATATTTCCCAGTGACTCAGCATTTTAAATGAAGAGTCACAATATAAACCAGCTCAAGTAGGGTGCTGCAAGATAAGGTGACTGTGTTACTATACAGATTAGAACCAGTACAGTTTAGATGGGATTAACTTGCATGCTACTACCATAGTGATTAGTTGATTCCCAGTGAAAGAAATTAGTATAGACTTCCATAATATATACTGTGGTCTGCACAGTCCATTTACAAACATGACAACCAGTGATCATTTTGATTCTGAAATAAGCTAATTAATGGACTAAGACAGAATATATGTGTGTGAATGAGAGGAAGGGTAGAGGAATAATGAAGATGCAGGGAGCAGAGTTGGTGAAGGTGGATGAGTTTAAGTACTTGGGATCAACAGTTCAGAGTAATGGTGAGTGTGGAAGAGAGGTGAAGAAGAAGAGAGTACAGGCAGGATGGAATGGGTGGAGAAGAGTGTCAGGAGTGATTTGTGACAGATAGGTACCAGTAAGAGTGAAAGGGAAGGTCTACAAGAAGGTAGTGAGACCAGCTATGTTATATGGGTTGGAGACGGTGACAATGACAAAAAGGCAAGAGTCAGAGCTGGACATGGCAGAGTTAAAGATGTTAAGATTTGCACTGGGTGTGACAAGGATGAACAGGATTAGGAATCAGTATATTAGAGGGTCAGCTCAGGTTGAACAGTTTGGAGACAAAACCAGAGAGGCAAAACTGCGCTAGTTTGGACGTGCTGAGGAGGGGTGCTGGGTATATTAGGAAAAGGATGCTAAGGATGGAGCTGCCAGGTAAGAGGAAAAGAGGAAGGCCTAAGATTAGGTTTATGGATGTGGTGAGAAAAGACATACAGGTGGTTGGTGTGAGAGAGCAAGATGCAGAGGACAGGAAGAAATGGAAACAGATGATCTGCTGTGACGACCCCTAATGGGAACAGCCAAAAGAGAAGAAGAAGCCATAAATAGATATCATAAACTGCAAAGTAGTTACAAGCCATGTGAGCCAGTAAATCAATGAGGAGCTAAGCTCAAATCCCCAACTGACTCAGAGCTCAGTCTGCTTAAATGAATTCCTCAGAATGACATAGGTTAATGGCGGATGGGGAGAATCAGACTCTGTACTACAGAAAGCAGCTTATTGAAACTTCATAACCATAATTACTGCTGCTATCTGCTAGAGTAACTACAGAACTTTTATAGCATAATTAGAACATTTTTCAACATTTATAGAACTTATTATAAGTTAGTCTGCCAAATCAGAGTTGATGATAAAGTTTATTTTTCTTTTCTAAAGATGCTAATTCACTAATTCAAATGAGATAGGATAGGGGAATAGCTCAGTATACTGGCATTGTTACACAGTTTGGTAATAAAATAAATATCGAGGCCTACCATCAACACATTTAAAATATTGAGGTGCTTCACTTAGCTATACAAAAAGACAGAAATTATTTAACCTCTACATTTAGATAATTTTATAAGCAATGCAAATTGGGTTGGAAGTTTATCAAAGCCGTGTTTGGCAGTTTCAGCTTAAATTTACATTAAGTCTAAGAAAGTAACATAGGGAAACTTAGAATCTTAGATTTTATTGAGTCTGAAAACAGCAAGGACTGTAGGGGTATTTTTATAATTGTTTGTGGACACCCAATGTATGGGGTATAATTTTTACTTTATTTTTAGGTTCAGTAAAGAAAACAGTGAGCAAGATAATTTGACTTAAAATAAACTTGGATACAACTTTAGGCCTAAAAGAAAAATAAGTTCTCAGAGAAACCCTGTCCCTATGGAAAATGAGATAGGGTTGACTCACCATAAGAACTTTTAACTCAGATAATGTTCTTGCAGAGGTCAGGGCAATCAATAAAATGGTTTTCCATGTTAAGAACATCAAGTCAACCAGATTAGCTTACGCGTTCAAATGAAACAAATATTAGCTTCTCTAACACAAAATTAAGATCCCAAGGAAAGGCCACCAGTTTTCTTTGAGGGTTCTTATGCAAAACCCTTTCAAGAACATTTTCAGATGCAACTGCATTGAAATAGAAGGATCCATGGGCAGGCATGCTGAAATGGTTGATAAATGAACCTTTATAGAGGAATAAATAAGGACATAGAGACCAGCTGGCATAATGGTTAAGGTCTTCACCTCCCATGCGTAAGGTACAAGGTTCGATCCTGACCTCCGACCAATACCTGTTTGGAGTTTGCATGTTCTCCCTGTGTCTCCATGGGGTTTCTCCCACATCCAAAAAACATGCTGACTGTTTCCATCTCAAACTCACCAATGAAAGGAGCTGTGGGCAGTAGCACAGACTCTCTCTATAGGGATAAGAGTTGTACAGTCCAACCACTTTGGCCATCTACTGTGGTGTGCAGTATCCTCAAGATAGGCGAACACGGATCACAGACTACAAACAGTGGCAGGGCTAGCCACTCATTGGTGTAAAATATGGCTCTAGGTGATTCTGTCATGTTGACTAATGTCACCAAAATGGGCATGGGTAGTTACCTCTGATAAGTGAGTCTGAAGATCCCGGCCTACTCTGACCTACGCTAGGGACCTTTACTAATTTTGGGAGGGGTATATGTGTCCCTATTGGCCAGTGTGTGCCCACCATAAAGCCCAATAGCCCTGGGTCAATAAGCTACTGGCCAGCCGGTGTCTAGTTGCCTAGGCTGGGTTATCTGGGATAGCTCTATTGAGCAAAAGCTGGACATAAAATCAACCAACCTGCCAAACATGAACTGAGAATTGCTACTTAATATAGATCCACTGACAGGATGCAACTTGGAAGTGGATGACATGATGATACGGAGAAGGCTGGACATCCTATGTATCCAAGAGACAAGATGGAAAGGCAGTGCAGCAAAGCCACTTGGCCTGGGATCCAGACTCTACTACTCAGGAGGGGGACAGGCTAGAAATGTTGTAGAAATTGTGGTGAGAGGGAAGTTTCAGAAGGCAGTGAGAGATATCATTAGAATTAATGACAAACACATGGCAATCAGACTCCAATGTAATGAAAGAGCAGTATTCATAACCTCAGCCCATGCCCCACAGCAGAGTTGTGACAGTGTGGAAAACAGTGCATTCAGACAACAGCTGCAGAACCTACAAGATAAAGCAGGACAACATGAATTGGTGTTGATAATGGGTGACTTGAATGCACATATTGGGACAGACAAAACAGGATATGAGGACTGCCTGGGTCCACATAGGTGGGACAACAGGAATAAAGAAGGATAAGCCATTCTAGACTTCTGTCTGGCAAATGGCTTGATAGTAGCCAACACATGGTTCAGAAAGAGAGACCGTCACAAGATCACATACAAAAGTAGCCAACGTGCAACTCAGGTAGACTTCCTCCTAGTAAGGAAAAGGCACTGGGGTAGAATCAATAATTGCAAAGTCATCCCCGATCAAACAGTCAGCCCACAGCATAAACCACTAGTTGCCATAATCAGCTGCAAGCAGTGGTCAGAGAAGGCTCTAAGATTAACAGACACCAGGATGAAGACCTGGAAGTTGACTGGAGAGAATGTACAACAGTTCAAGTAATTACTCAGGGCACTAGCACCCCGAGAAGAGGAGGAAATAGGTGGAGTTGAACAAAAATGGCAATGCCTAAAAACAGCATATGTTAGGACTACAGAAAAGATATGTGGCTTAGCCAGGTATGGAAATAAGGTACATAAGGAAAGCGGGTGGTGAAATACAGAAGTCCAGGAAGTCATCAAAGAAAGTAGGAGTGCAGGAAGAAGTGGGACACAGAAAAGAATGGCCAGGCTAAGAAGGACTACTGGTTGGCTAATAAAGAAGCTAAGAAAGAAGTTGCAATAGCAAAGAATAGGGCATCGGAGGCATTCTACCAACTTCTGGAAAGTGACTCAGTAAGTGGGAGAAAAACTATATCAGGTTGCAAGGCAAAGACAGAAAGATAAAGAAGATAGTCAGACACCCTTCATAAGGGATGCCAGTAACAACCTGCTCACCAGTCCACAGGACATCAAAAGCAGATGGAAGGAATATTTCCAACAGCTTCTGAATGAAGAAAACCCAACAGAAGCTGTACTGTCACAGATACAGCCTACGATGAGAGAAGAAGAGGAGCCCACCCTAGAAGAAGTAAGAACAGCACTAAGGAAAATGAAGTCAGGGAAAGCAGCAGGGTCAGATGAGGTCACAGCAGATATGATAAAGATGCCGGGTGAGATAGGAGAGGATACTAATAGCAGTGTGGGGAGAAAGGAGTATCCCAGATGACTGGAGAATAAGCATACTCATGCCCATGTACAAGAACAAAGGGGACATCCACACCTGTGGGCAGTACAGAGACATCAAACTCCTATCACATTGCACGAAAGTTCTGGAGAGGGTGATTGATAAACAGATACACAGAGTAGTAGAATGTAAGATGGGAGATGAGCAGTTCAGATTCAGATCAGGATGCAGCACAACTGACCCGATGTTTGCAGTGAGACAAATACTTGAGAAGAAGCTAGAGATGAGGAAAGAGTCCAACTGTGCATTCCTAGACTTGGAGAAAGCATATGACAGGGTCCCAAGAAAGCTGATCTGGGTAGTACTGTGGTGGTTTGAAGTCCCAGAAACATTGGTAGAATTAGTGCAGGCTATGTACAAGGACCAAATGACTCAAGTATGAACAGTGTTCGGCCTCACAGAGAGGTTTCCAGGGGGAGTGGGTGTACACCAGGGTTCAGCTCTGAGCCCACTGCTGTTCATACTGGTGATGGACTACATTAGCAAACAGGTCAGAGGGGACAGATCAACAAAGCTGCTGTATGCAGATGATGTGGTATTACAGGCAGACTCTGAGCTAGAACTTCAGCAAAGGAGAGGAGAATGGAATGCAAAATTGAAGGCACATGGGATGAAACAGCACAGATAAGACAGTGGTAATGGCAGCAAAATGGGGAAATCAGAAGAAGCTGAGAATAGAGATAGAAGGGAAGATAGTGGAACAGGTAAATAGCTTCAAGTATCTGGGAGGGGTGGATGAGGAGAAAGGAAGTCTGAATAAAGAGGTCAAACCTAGAAACAGAGGGGCTACAGCTAACTGGCATAGAGTGTCGGGTGTAGTCTATGACAGAAGAATGCCAAAGAAGCTGAAACATAAGGTGTACAAGACAGTGGTACAACCAGTACTACACTGTGGTACAGAAACCATGGCAGTAAAGACAGAACAGTTGAAGAAGCTAGAGGTGATGGAAATGAAGTGCCTGAGAAGGGTGGTAGGATGCACACTGTGGGACAGATGAAGAAATGAGTGCATATGAGCAGAAGCCATTGTAGTTATAATTGCAGAAAAGATCAAAGAGAGCAGATTAAGGTAGTTTGGACATGTGCAGAAAAGCAGAAGACAATCTAGTGAGGAAGATTTGGGACAGACAGGAAGAAGGTAAGAGGAACTGAGGATGTCCAGCAAAGAGATGGATGGATTGTGTAAAAGAAGATCTGCAACAGTCAGGCTGAGTATTGAAGAAGGCAGGAGTGTGGCACTGAATTGATAGAGTTGGCGAGAGTTAACATGATACCCCGACCCCATGTAGAAAAAGTTGGGAAAAAGGGGGCTGATGATGATGATGATGATGAAGAAAGGCCATAGGATAGTAACTCACACAAATATTATAGAACTGGTGAAATACTAACCCTGAACAGATGCTAGAAAGGTTGTTGGCATCAACTAGAAATTTTCTTCCATTTCCTAGTATATGACTTTCTAGTAGAAGGGTCTCTTGCCTGCATAAGTACCTGCTACACATCTTCAGTAAACAGGTGCATGTGCACATATTCAGTAAACAGGTGCCTAAAAGTAATTATTACCCTATCATCCAGGCAGTCAACTGAAGTTTATTGATGTTAGGGTGTATCAAATATCCCTGTTCTTGTGTGAGTAGATGCCAGACCTCTCAACCATACCAAATTCCTCAGTATTTACTGGTTTTGAGGGCAAAAATGACAGAGTGGCCCCTTTAATTCACGATTTTTTGTTGATTATTTTATCTTATTTATTTATTTATTTTTTTAGTACCACTTTAAATTTATGGCTGATATCACCAAGCATCACCAGCTTACAGGGGCATGCGTGATGACATTAGCTACTGCCTGTTGGACTCATAGGAAAACAGGGGGACTATGGCGGCAGATGTGCATAAAGTTTTGCACTCTAGCTCTTAATGAGCCCATAATGCTGCTGTAAGTCCTGTGTGCATAGCTGTAAAAAGGGGTGTGTGTATTTGTGCTGTGGCTGTCTGCATTTTTATCTGCTAATCTGCCTGTCTGTAAGTCCATTGTGCTTTAAAAACAGGTTGCTTGTAAGTAAGTCCATTGTACTTTAAAAACAGGTTGCAGAATATAAAAAAGTGGAAACAACTACACTGTATGAACTAGAAAGTACCGTTTTAATATATTGTTGTCACAAACAAAGTTTAAGTGTTTCTGTGTTTTAACCTTGACAAAAGCGCTTGCACTTTGTGACAACAATATATTAAAATGGTACTTTCTAGTTCGTACAGTGTGGTTGTTTCTGTTTTTTTGTAATGTGCAACCTGTTTTTAAAGTTTGCTGTTTGGTTCTTGGTTTTTATTGCGGTTAAGTCTGTTGTGCTGCTGCAAGTCGGGATTGACTGTGTGCATATTTTATTTTATATTTTTATCTGCTGTGGTCAATTAACTGCATGTTTAAGTCCATAAGCCAGGAGTCTGTTGTTTGTGCTGCATTTTATTTAAATACTGTAGCCAGCCTCACTGCTTGATCTACAAGTATTAAGTCCGTTAGCTCTAGCTGCAAGTCAGTCGGATGGCTGGTTAAGAACTGTGTGCATCTTATTTGTAAGTAAGTCAGTTATGCTACAAGTCAGATGTGTGTGGCCTGTATGGAGATTGGAGTAGTCCGTTGTGCTGCATTTTTTATTGCAGATTAATATTAACAAATGTATGGAGATTGGAGAAGTGAAGTCTGTTGTGCTGCATTTTTTTTTATCTATTTGCTTCTGCTGCTGTTAGTGCTGAACTATCAGAGAAGTCCACTGTGCTTTTATCTCCTAGCTATTTCAGAAGTCTGTTGTGCTGTGCTGCATTTTATCTATCTGATGCTGTACTGTGTGCTGTCTGGGTAAATGGGTATGTCCATTGTGCATTCCATCTGCTAGTATAGAGATGGAGAAGTCCTTGTGCTGCATTTTATTTATGGAGAAGTGTGTTATTTATCTGCTGCTTTACTATCAGAAAAGTCCGTTGTGCTGTACATCTGCTAGCTATTTCAGAAGTCATTTGTGTGCTGTGCTGCATTTTCTCTATCTGATGCTGTACTATCTGGGCCAAAGGGTACATCCATTGTACATTTTGTTTGATAGTATAGAGATGGAGAAGTCCTTGTTGTACAGCATTTTATTTAATGGCTAGTATGGAGAGGTTCATCTGCTGCTGAAAAAAAAAATGGAAATTCAGGGACTTTAGACAGCAGATCCCCACAAAGCTGCAGAAAGGCAGTTCCATATTAAATAAGTCACCAAACTGATATTAGTGAGAGTTGATCATGAAAATTCAGCTGCAGAGAAAGTTATACAGACACTAAAATCTGAATAAAATGCAGTAAAATATGTGAAATGTTTCTCTTATTAATCCTTGTTTATATAAACATCTTCATAGTATATCTCATCATTAAGTATCATTATTCAGGAAAGAATTATGAAGGATTATAAAAATATCTTCTGTTTTTATTGCATACAGAATATATAGAAGAGTTGTCTCATTATCAACATTCCACAGAAGATCATAAAATTAAGAACACAAAGTGGTTATTAAGTCAATGTCAGAAACCCCCTTTAGAAACTATTCAGCATTAGCCTCAAAACAAAACCTATGCTGAAAGAATGGAGGATAGCAACAGTCATTTATTTGCACAAAGGTGAGGCTACAATGGACCTGGGTAATTATATACCCATAAGCCTGACCAGGCTCATTTATATGGGTATATAAAGGATCATAATGAAACAAATAAATAGAGGTATAGGTGACCTGTGGACCCACAACCCAGTCCAGTCCAGTTTTGATTCATCAAAAGTAGGTACTGCCTACTTACTCTAGCTGACATCTTTGAATAGGTCAATGAGGCAGTGGATGAGAGCAAGTCAATGTACACTGTGTATCTGGACCTTGTATAGGTGTTTTACACAGCCCACATTCAGGCATCGTAGATAAATTCTGCCAAAATCCATAACCTCTTCCAGCTGCACAGAAGCACTTTTGTCAACTATCTTGTTGAACAGAAAAGTAACAACATGCTCTAAAGAAAGAAGTTAGACTTTCCCTGTTGGCACTAATGTGTAAAAATGACACCATAGTTTTGTGTTCAAAACAAGCCATAAACCTGTTGTGGCAAATGCCATCAATGCAGAGGAGGGGTATGTTTGGGAGGGGGCTGGTGTGATTGAAGGATGGATGCAGAATTTGCAGATACATTTCCAGGAGCAAGATGGATGAGGTTAAATAAAAATACATAAAATAGTAGCAGGTACATTATCTGTAGCCAGGTGAAATACAGGCACTGGTCATTTGCTATATTTTTTGAGTATTTGAATGAAAGATAAATTACTTGATTTGCACTAGAAACATAACTGTTTATGCTGCCTGTTGATTTTACTTCCCTATAGCTCCCTCATCTACTGTTTTTCTAAGATATCTTCTTCTAGCTTATTTTTTTAATGTAACATATGCAATTGGGCAGCAGGCACTTTACTTGTAGATGAAACAATTTAATATAAAGTTGTTGTTTGCTAATAGCAACTTCTTCATTAGTTACAGATATCTTTAATGTGGAATTATTTAGATGACTTTTACTTTTGCAGAGATTGTGCATATTTACTGATACTGGTGGATTGTAGAAGTTTGCGTAGACTTTTATGATGGAAATATTCTGAATCGGGCAGTTTTGTCATTACTGCTTCGTGCATTTTGTTTCATTGCTTACTGGAAAAATGTTCAAAAAAATAAATTTAAAACATGCTCTAACAAGTGTGCTATATTATACAAACAATATAATTTAATACAGTAAGGAACATATGTATGTTTAGTGTGCAAGGGGCCTATGATTTGAAAACTGTCCAAAGGTAATCTTTATCAACCACTGGCCAGATGCATTTTCTTTGAATGTGGATTTCAATGCTGTTTCAATGCATGTGAGTTTCAAGGGCAGAGAAGTTTTAATGCAAAGTTTATTTTCATTGTGAGACTGTATTGCTTTGTTTAGCAGATGCCTATTAGTGTTTGTGCTATAAAATGTAAAATAAAAGTTTTAAATGAAATACAAATAATCATTGTAGAAGTAAAGCAGCATGCACATTGGCAGTGTTTATGGTAAATGAGGTGAAATAGCCAAGTAATGGGACACTGGAATGGATGCGGAGGACTCAGGGCCCATATTTTGGTTGTCTGTTCTTCAGGTTGCATTTGAAAGTTGGTATCCCACAATTACATTGGACAGGGTGTGGTTACATAATTATGCATCCTAATTTTATGTTAATTGATGTGCAGATTTGTACCTATTTTTCATGGGCCTTTGTCAAGATTTTTGATGTTTCCAGGTTGAGAGGTATGGTAGATGCACTCTGTGAGAAAGCTTGAGTTAATTACCCCAGACTAATACAAGAAGAATGGAGAGCCATGACTGCCTGGGCCAGTAGGGAGTCACCACAATGATCTCAGAGGATTCCTTCAGGAGCTTCAGAATACCCTGGATATTAGTGGAAACAGTGTAAAAGAATATAGCAACATTCCTTTCCATTGAAAAGTAAAGGCATCTGTCTCCCAGGCCTTCTTGCATGCAGATCAGGAATAGCATCTTGCCAGTTGGTTGCTCAGAGAGGAGGCAAAGAACTGTACTTGAGGAACTCCCTACAGATGGATTAAATCATGGAAGACCCCCCCCCCAATCTAGTTTCCATTCATGGGGATCTGCCTGGTCCTGTTCATCTTGATTGTGATATAATTTTGCTCTGACAGAATGTAGGATGGCTATAGAGTGAGATTGTATAGCCCAAGCTACCATGGCTAGTCTGCAAAGAGGGTACAGACTGGTCCTCCTTGCTTGCTGATCTACCATATGGCTGTGGCCTTGTCTGCAACCATTTGAAGAGGTCTCAGGGACCAAAATCATTTCAGATAATTGACTGTCTTGATCAGGGCAAGCATCTCCTTGATGTCACATACCCCCTGCACTTTTATCACTCTTGAAATTGCTCCCCAAGGAAGGTGTGAAGCATCTGTGGTGAATCACTACTTATATTGTCTCCAACAAAAGACTTATCTTCTGACAAACCCTGGTAATGGGATTTGAAAAGGTAAAGGGTGTTGATGCTGGGACCACTGTGTCTTTTCCATGTGGCATCTTGCTAGGGGTATCATGAAAATCATAGATGCCATGAGAACCAAAATCCTGAGGTATTGCCTTGAAGTGACTGAAGTCTAAGTAGAAAAGCTTAAAAATGGATCTAGATAAACATACATATTTTTTTTTCCTGTGGAAGAAAAACATTTTAGACTGAGGTATCTAGTTGACATCCTTGGAACACAATCCTGTGTAAAGATATCACAAAAGACTTTTGAATATTCTCTTGGAATCCCTGCTTGTGCAAGAAATCTCTCACCCAAGAGAAAGATTCCTGACACTTTTGTAAAAGACTCTGCAAAGATAAAAACATCCTTTAAATATGGGATCAACTAAAGGTGTAATTGCTAGGTCAGGTTTTGGAATGGTGTATAAAAATCTGAAAGACTGAGGAACTTTATACATCCTATCTGCCTTTTTAGAGACAGATGTTTGACTAATAGGAAAATTGCAGCCAGGAATACACACATTTCTTCTGAAGCAGGCAGAACAGGAGGAATGCGTATACGTTGAGAAAAATCCTTCTGTAACAACTCATAGTATTTTCTGAGAGACTGAGAAATACCATTGTTCTCCCGCTGAAAATACTGGCACATTCTAATGACAGACTCAGAGAAAGAGAAACCCCCACAAAGAGATTGAGAAACTGAGCTCTCCTCTGAGTCTGAATCAGAAATCTGAGGGAAAAACATGGATCCATCCCTGTATTGTCCTGTTGAGATTCAGAATCTTGAATCACTTCAGTAAGAGTGAAATTCCTCTTTCTTTTGCCAGACACTACTTTACAAGAAGGATTAATAGCCTGAATTAAAACCTGAGCCAGACCCAGTAATAAAATTGAGGAGTGTGGATATACACTTGGTTTTCTCTTTCATTTTGATAGGAAAAACGAGGCCAACTCTGTTACCAATGGAAGCAGCAACTTTCCCAGGGATAAGCACAGCATGCTGATACAACAGGGAAATCTTCCCTATTCCTTTTCCCAGAACAATGAAGGGTGGCTTCCTCTTGCCCACTGAGGAGATCCCAACAGCTGCAGAGGGCATGGCTAACCCCTTAGTCCATAGGGGCTGTAGGTGCTCCAGTAGAGGGATACAGGGTAAAAGATGAGTAGTCTGAGGTACAACAAATGGCCACAGCAGAGTCACCCACCTGCTACTGAGGCACATTGTTGACCAGCTGATGTTGCAAAGGCTGCTTGCTTAATGTTTTTTTTTATTTTGTGGCTGGAAGAAGGACTGGCCATAATGGTAAGATGATGTGAGAAAGTGCCAGCTGTGTCAGAGAGAGCAAGACAGCACATGTGTAACATATGCCAGCATAAGTAGCTGAATGTTTGTAAAGAATTATATGTCATTTGAATATCAAACTGATTTATACAAATGCTTGTGTTAAAACATATTTGTAAAGCTGCTTGTGTTAAAAATTAATCAACAGTGGGTCCTGAAGGACAGAAAAGAAATATACATGTATGTCAGGCTGTATTGTTATAACTGCTGAAAATGTATATATTTCAATAGAGGATATTGAAGGGAAGGGATTAAGCTCAGCCCAGCTAACCTTAAGAAACATAGCCTGAAATTAAGTAACTTGGTTTAGGCCATAAAGATTCTGTCTCATAGGTCTGAATGCAGCAAGAGACACAATGTCTATGAAAAGCCTTCCTGCAGAAAGAGTAAAAGTGTTTGAATCATTTTATAGCTTCCAGATGATGTATTAAGCCTTAGCAATGTTATGTGTGTGTATTGTGCCAACCCTTGCTCAGTTGTTAGTGAGGGGGTAGTGTAAGAACCACAGAGTTAGGTGACTAGATGTGATGTTATACTGTAGCCATGACTGAAATTGTATTTAGATTCCAGTGAGAGATGTGATAGAAGCACTCATCACTCTGTTATTGGAACTGACAACAAAAACACTCATCCTTTCCATCATGCTGTGCTCTAGCAAGTAAGTAGGGAACACTTATTCTTTGGTCAGAAAAATATAGTGAGATTAGTTAAATCTTGTTTTTGCTGTATATCTCTGAATCTTTCCATCTGTGTTATTTTTATATTTCCTGTGAATTGAATCTCTGGTGTTTATTGTGAATAGATATTCAACATTGTCATATTTACTTTTTTATTAAATATATCTAAAACTTTAATTGTGTTTGGTCTTTTAGAAAATATTTTAACCTTTGAGAGCACTTGCATTTATTTAGTGGTACGGTGGCTTCACGTTCCTGAAAGTCTTGCTGCTTGAAAACACTGCCATTTGTATAAATACTAATTTTACTAAGTATAACTGGGTACCCTAGTAAGAGCCTTAGAGTAGCTGGCTTTAGGATGTTCTGGTGGCATTATCTACCTTACAGTCTGGGTGGAGGGGCATAGCAAGTAAATCTGTGGTGCTAGCCTTTCCCAAGTGTGTGTGTGTGTGTGTGTGTGTGTGTGTGTGTGTGTGTGTGTGTGTGTGTGTGTGTGTGTGTGTGTGTATGTGTGTGTGAAAGTCAAATTTCAAAGAGTGTGTATGTCAGCTACTTGGAACAGGGACACAGAGCACTGATTTCACAGAGATGGAGTGGAGGACTTGGCTTGGAACACCTGGCTGAGGACTCAACTCTGAGGTGGTTAGTGTGAAGTCTTATTTAGGGCCCAGAGAGGAAGTACAGCCCCAGGACTGGAGTGTGTATTCCCCATGTGGTATTAAGGGAAATTGTGCTTGGTGCAGAGAGCTCCATCAGAAAATATTGTGTGTGTCTATTTTTCTCTCAAAGGGAACATTCATCACTGGTGTCAGTGAAGAGGATTGAGGATCCTTGATCACTGGTCCAGAGAAGGGACGTCACACATAGTCAATCTGAAAATGGTGCCTCTTTCCCATGGAAGGCAAGCAGCAATGACAGGTAACACTACCAGTCCACACAATTTATTTTTTTGACATAAAAAACACAGTAAAAAAACATTTTAAAACACTATGTCAGTCACACAAAAGTAAAATAAACACAATTTATCCACAGAAATAAATGCTTTCAGTTACCTTACACCACTTTTAAGCTGACAGGAAAAATTGAGCACTCCATTTATAAGTATATTATAGTCTCAAGACAATCCATTAAAATACAGTACTCCTATCTTTCAAATAACATTCCTGAAGAGGAATGGAATAAACCATCTACAAAATTAAGAAAATGGAAGTTTTCCCCCAAAGGAATTTATCTACCCAGCAAAAGAAAGCACAATTCGACCATCGATCCTGGAAAAGCTAGGAAGATCATACACTTCGGTGGCAGGGCAGCAGTAAAGCTTTGAAGGTTTGTGCACCCAGACTTGTCTTTTAGTCTGCTTAACTCAAGTTGCCTGACAGTTTGGGTGCATGGAAGGTGCCCTAAAGTTTTGGTGGCTAGCCTCTTGTTATTCCCTTGGCAGGTTATAACCCACCCAGCTAAGGCTACTGCAGCAGTGATCAACTTGATGAACATATTTTAATCTACAGATTTGTCTCTTACATCAAATAGTCCTACTGCTACAAATTATAAATGTTAGGAAATGTAACAGTTGCTACAGTAATTTTAACTTATCAGTATCAGTATCAGTGAAGTCCTATCACTGTTTCACAGACAACAAACTATCCACCTTTTGAAAACTCTGGGACATTTAAAAGTTAAGGAAAATGAATTTGTTCCAGTTATTTATATGTAAACACACAGAAAGTTTAATAAAGAGATTGTATATACAAATGCCTTGTATAAAGACACATAAAATCCTATATCAGTAAGAAGCTTTTAGAACCACATGCCTTAGACAACATACAGGATCACAACATTAAAGAAAAGCATTCTTCAGCTAGGATATGAATCCACAACCTTCTAGATCACAATTCCGGTTGCTCTGCCATTAAGAAATTAAAGCAGCGGCATTATCTCTACCTCAAATGTGTGTGACTCGCACACAAACATACTACTGAAAATAGAGGAAGTACACTACTACTTTTTTCTAGGTAAGTGGGTTGGTTCCCAGACCTATTTTTGTCCACAACTAACACTACTACCTTCCTTACATCATGCACATTATACCAGTAATTAGATAATGTCGAAAAAGAAAACAATGCATCACAAACTTCCTGAGTAAATTTTAAAATAAATGATTGTTTGACAATAACTTGACTGAATATTAATTCTCTGAAATCTCTTTTGGTTCGCATCTGGATAAGTTTTTTTTTCAGGGCACTCTCCCTGCCCCTCTTATGCTGAAGGACACAATCACACACCTTTCACATATATACATAATTGCTCATTAGCTGCACAACAGTAGAGAAAAGAGAAAAGTCTACTGTTGCTACAAGTGGCTACAGCAAAATTTAATTAGATTACCAGTATCCATAAAAAGAGCAGTTGGAAACTTGACATGCTGTGAAATACGTTTCTACACAAATTAGGAGCCCTAGTCAAAATCCAATAACATAGCACTGTACAAGTGCATTCTTTATCCGGACTGAACCCAGACATTCAAGATCATCATACTAGTTACTCTTCTATTAAGCTTATGAAACAGCTAAGAGCTCATAGTTTTTTTTTATCTACACTTGCCTCATCTACATGTATGCCTCACACACAAGCAGACCAATGAGGACAAATTACTAAAGTCATGACTTTGTCCCAGGTCAGAGCTTTGAATCAAATAGCCACTATACAAATTTCCATACTTACAAATTATCAAGTGTTTTTTTATACAGCAACTGCATAATAGTCATTAAAGTACCACCTTCATATTAAAAAAGAATACAAGCTATTTAAGCAGCTTATTTTAAATAAATGAGAACCAACCATTTGTTATCAAATGCATTCTGTAACACGACTACAACAGTAACAAACAAATGATCAGTATTATATCTGATGGAGATATAACTTGTTTACCATCATTCAGGCTGTCTGATATGCATTTACAAACAGAAAGTAAATCACATTTCTATAAATGACAATTAGAGTCAGAAGATCCTTAGATGTTCTGCAAATATTTGTGTGCATATGGAGATGCATGGAGGACGTAGCATATGCGACTGAAGGATATTTATGTTACCAGACAGTTAGTACCTCTGTTTTAATAGGCACTAAACAGTGTCACTGGATCAGAGATATAGAAAGGGGCTGTAATACCTGGCTGTCTGATATAGAGGAATAAATCTCTGATTATGACACTGATTACCCCTGTTCAAATACTGTCTTAGGCACTTGAAGAAATGAGCAGGGTTACATTGAAATAAGATGCATATGACATCTTGCCCATCCTGGTGGGTAGGAAACAGTGGTCTCATTCAGGCCAACCTGCTCTCATGCAAGTGGAGGCTTGCATGATACCACTTGCTGCAATACTAGACAATGTGGCTTTGGAGACATGAAGCTAGTGACTGTGGCCTCACAGATGAGTAGGTATTTTTGTGTGTTCACTTATACATACAGAAGCATGCACAAGCTGGCAAGGGCATAAGATGCCATTGCAGTGATTCAGATTCACACCTCAGATATCAGGGGTGGAGTCAGGCCCTACATATATAACTTCACTTTTGTGATGCTGCAAGGGTACAAACTCTGCCATGGCTGCCTGTAACATGCTCCCAAGCTAACTTTTGTCCTCAGGAAGAAATACCCATGTTAGGAGAATGAATGGTCTTGGCTCATTTTGGAGAGATTTAATGGTTAGCAGTTACAGTGGATACCACCACCTGGTTAAAAGTTTAAAAAAATGAGTCAAGCAGCCCATATCAGCATGGATGAGGTAAGAGAAAATTCAGTACCTCTGTCAAAGTTCAAACTGAGAAATTAAACTAAAATTTCCAAAACAAAAGTAACTGGAATATACAGGCAGTGAAAACTAGATGGCCAGTCAGTCAAAGGGCCTAGACTCAGATGGCTCCCACATTTACAACCTCCCATCTCACAGCAATATGAGCCCTAACAATCTGTGCACACTTGATTTTGAATTGATGTTTTTCATTTAAGCCTCTCATTTGCTGGGATTTACACTTAGTTTACTGGAGCTGTTCAGAGTTTGCAGTTCTTAGCCAGAGGTCTGGAATGCATCTGAACATAAATCCAAGACATCTACTGAAATCTTCTAAAAATAAGTATAATTTAAGCCTGTACTGCACTTTGTGAACTGTGTTTTATTGAATTGCTGCTTCATTTTTACTGTTTTTGCTGCTGTGACTGCTTCATTCTGCACTTTGTATCATTGCTATTTCTGCCTTAAATAGCATAGGCTAGATTCAGACTTGCTGAAACTAGACTGTCTGGTATCACTTGAAAACTAAATCCATCCATCTTCATTAAGAGGGCCTCCCTGCACCCTTGTGGCAGAAGTGTATAGCTCAGGACCCATCTGAGATGGAGGTTGCTGGAATAAGGCACTGCATGGGGCTTTCCTATTGGTAGTTTGTATTAAAACTGTTTAAATTCAGTTGTATTTAGATCTCACATTTGCACATAGCTATGGACCATGCAACAGAGGTTGGGGTGCCCTGTATAGATGCAAATGCCTAGATACAATTTTTCCCTAGAGAACTGTCAGTGGAACTGTCCCAGGCTTCACTGCTGCATTGCGGGCAACTCAGTTGCACACTACTGCACTGTGAACAACTCAGCTAAGCACTGAGCAGCACTGACACACTTTTTAATCCCTAATCCTCAACAGAATACATTCCCTTGCTAACCCTAGAGCAAAAGCCAATCTAACTGACCTACCCCTAACAGTACTTATGGTTTAACCTGCTACAATGAACAGCCAGCTTCCCAGAATTTCTCCAATCAACCAGATTGATGTGGGCATCATGAGGCAATGTAGTAATTGTGGCATGTATACTAACAACCACTGGCTCCTACAGCAAACAAATACAGTATGTGAGAGATATAACTACACTATGAAACTGGAATCAATCCTCCCATGTAACAATAAACAAGATATCAAACAAGGTATCAGCACACACATCTCTCCTGTCACACAAGATAAGTCATAACATATAAACACACATACACGGAGGTATTCATTAAGAGCCTATCAAAAGACCAGAGACCTCTCAAGCGCAAACAACTCACACATACTAGACCATGCCCAAAATCTACTACACATAACAGCACACATACCAGTGTCTCAGTGAATAAGCCCCTAAAGGGAGAACACCTCAAAACAAATGACCTGGTCATAGGAAGTGCCATAGAAATGCATACAGATGTTCCACAAACCAGATTGGACAAGGTGGTGGTCACGGTCAGCTGCCTGTCAGGTGCCAGGACCTATCAAATCATACACGCACTTAAGTCACTCAACAATTACCATTATGACTCTGTCATAGTAGATGTTGGAGTAAATAACTTGAGATGTACTTCCCTGGGCTATATGAAAAGAGTGACATGACTGAACTCTCAGATTATATGTCCCAGACACGTATGTCCCTAGCCCTAAGCATCATTTTACCTTCAGTCAGGATGATGCCACAATATAAACAAAAAATGATTGATGTCCAACAATTGGCTTAGCTTCTGGTGTCAATCCAGGGGGATTCAGTATCTGTCAGCCTGGGAAAACATGGGCAACAGTCCACACCTAAACTTTTGAATACTGGCAAAGACACTTGCCTCCCCCATGCTGCCTTTTTTAGCCAATACCAACACAACACAACGTCTCATGTAAAACTATCCACTACAGACAATCCCAAAGTTAAGATGCTTAAGGATAGGAGTCTAAACAGGAAACTGCACTCCCTGGAAGTTATCCTCCCCTTGGAAGATGCTGACATCTAAACAGCCACAGAGACTTTGTCCAATGCTGCAGAGTTCACTCTGGCCATGCAAGGCTACAATGCCTTCCACGTGTAGACTTCAAAACAAGCATGAAAGAACCAAAGGTGTGGGTGTATCCATCTTCATTAAATCCAAATACACCTTGAGACTGGTTAAACAGTATAACTCTCTTGAGCTACTCCAGGTCCACATAACTACAGGTAAAATACCCTACCACATCATTGCTAGCTACAGGTCCCCCCACCATGAAGAATGAGAAGCACACTGCCTACCTGGACCTGCTTGAGTCGCTCACTATACAGCTAGACAGCTTGGTCATGGGATATTTCAACTAGCCTTCTATCAAGTGGGTGATAGACAAGCACAAAATAGATCACTCTGTTGTTTCTGGACTATGTTAATATAAATTTTCTGGAACAGTTAGTCTGCACCCCCACAAGGAGCTCAAATGTTCTGGACTTAGTACTCACCAATATGGGGGGGGGGTCACTGCACTCCCCATGTGTTCTTCCCTCCCTAGTAAGGTCAGACCATAAAACTTTCTCCTTCGAAGTAACGTGTAGATCTGACACCTTCACAGGGGCAGTAAAAATGAGAAACCTCTCCAAAATAAACTCCAGCCCACTAAGCGATAGTTCGAAAAGTTTCAAACCACCTGCTAACACAGCCAACAATGACTCCTATGCAGAGGACTAGACAAACACCCTGTGTAACCACTTAAACAACTGTTGCCTCTGCTGTACCTGACAGGATCAAAACCAAGTCCTCCCATAAAAACAAGCCACCCTGGTAGACCGCAAGTATAAACAGGTTGTAAAACAAAAGGAAGAAACTGAAATCTAAGAGCAAGAGGAAACTTAGCAGAGAAAGAATAACTTCTAGAACAAGCAAACCAGATCTCTGGTAAAGTCGTCTAAAGCTACTGATGTGGCTAAATTAGCTTCGCTAACTAAAGACAGTCATAAGGCATTCTTTAGCTACATCCAAAATCTAAAAGGCAATACTGAGCTATGTGCCAAACTCATAGTGGATGGTACAACTCACACTGACCCTGTGGTAATTGCCAACCCTCTAGCTGACAGATTTGGAGCAAACTTCATGCCCCTGTCCCCACCAGCCATACCCCAAAGCAAACCCGACACCTGTCCTCTCCCCAGTATCTCCAATGAACAGGTCATGTCTGCGCCCTCCAAGGCCAAAATCACAGCCTCTATGGGACCAGATACGATCCCAGGATGCTTATTAAACAATGTAAAGCATGACCTAGTGGCTCTGCTTAGCACTCTCTTTAACTATAGCCTGAGTACTGGCTTTGTTCCTGCAGAGTGGAGAACAGAAACTGTAATCCCCTTACACAAAGGGGAGGGGGGTCCATCAACCAACCCTGGGAACTATAGTCACATAAGCTTAACCAGCCTTATCTGCAAGGCCATGGAAAAGATCATCAAGGACCTTATCAACAAGAACATAGGCAACCTTCAATCTTTTGCCCCAAGGCTTCATTAAGAGTAAATCATGCTTACTAGACCTGGTGGATTTCCTTGAGAACATCTCCAAAGCTCTGGACAAAAAGAAAGCAGTACATACCACTTACCTTGACTTAGACCAGGCTTTTGTCATAATTTCCCACTCGGGTATCATTGAGAAACTCTCCCAGCTGGGTATTAACCCATATGTTACTAGATGGGTAGCCAACTGGCTCACCAACAGAACCCATACAATCAAAGTTGGGGACTCCACCTCCACCATTAGAACAGCTATCAGTGGGGTACCACAAGGTTCTGTGCTGAGCCTTCTACTGTTTGGAATGTATTTCTTGGATATCCATGTGAAAGTAGGCAGCCCGTGGCTTGCCAGGTTCGCATATGACTGAAAATTGGGAGCAATCACTGAGTCCCCTAAAGATATTAACATATTACAGGAGGAGTAAACACAGGCAAATGATTGGTGCTAAGGCCATGGTCTAAAACTAAATTCAAAAAAGTGCATCTCTGTTCCCTTTGGCAAAGAGGTAGCCCCTGCAAATTACAATATAGGCAGCACTCCCTAAGCTTGAGCCCAGTGATGTGTGACTTGGGAACACAAGTTAATAGCAGTCTAAACTTTGATTATCGTGTGTGCACAGCGGTAAGGAAAGCCTTTTATGTTGCACACCTCACAAGTAAGGTCATCACATCCAAGACCAAGGATGTTTTAGCTCCTCTGTACTCCACCTTCATCAGGCCACTAATAGACTACAATGCTCCCTTTTGCATGTACCTCACCAGATGCCTGCAGCAGCTGGAGAGACCACAGAGGTTCCTGACCAAGAAAATTCATGGACTCCAAAACATGACCTACATAGTAAGACTGAAACCCCTGTCACTGTACTCTGTGTTTTACAGACTGCTGAGATGCAACCTGCGCGTAGGGTACAGAGCAGCCCTTGACCTTGTCCTAATGGAAATGCTGCACATCAGCAAATGAAATGGGATAAGAATCACTCACTCCAGAGATCTCAACCTAGTCTGTTACTTAAACAAAACATGCTGGAGAGACAGATATATCAAGAAATAAAACTCCTTCCAAACACAGCTGCAAAGGTGGCTTAAAGTGTATAAACAGTAACAAAACTTTAAATGAACAGGTAGGTGCTTTCAGAGTCTCCTATGCCTCTTCAGACCAATATAAAGTGAAAACATACAACTGCATTTAAAAAACAAATCCTAGTCAATCATAGTCAATCATTTGTTGGACTAAGAATCACATGTCTAAAAGCTAATTGAGACAGGAACAGTTCTTAACTCAGGTTGTAAATCAAGCTCAAGTAGCATTACTGATTAAAATGAAACCTACATCATCTTAAACAAATATACATCATCATAAGAAATTGTGTATATTCAATGCCATCACAAAGAATTTCTAACACATTCGAAGACAGATCACTTGTAAAATATGATATACCAAACACAAAATAATTAGAGAATATTGTTAGCTTATACAATAAAATAAAAAGTCAAAATAATACTGTTGAAGTAACCATCAAACACTGTCCACATAGAAATATACACTCTTATTTGTGTTGCAAACAGTGTCTCATAAACTAAGTAACTATCCTAAATCCAAAATCAAAAACAAAAAATCTTATTCTGCATCTTAAGGAGGTATTCCTGCAGGCATCATATTTGTAAACAAAATAATTGAAATACAACATGGAACAACCAAAATGTTAAAATCTAAGAAATCAAATAAATCATGCAGAAATCACATAACTATTGTCGTCTTCAAGACAAACTATATACAATACAGCATAACATAAAAGAAAAAAAATATGTGCGGAATTCCAGATGTGGCAAAACCATAAATGTTACTACTAAAATAAAAATTCAATTCAATCCCTTTCAAGTTTCTAGTTTAAAAGCCTGTGTTTGCGCAGGTTTGCTCTTGTTTAAGCTCCGCGGATCTAGTTTTGTCATCCTGTAAGAGCATCAGGAAGGAAAAAGAGATACTCAAAATGCCTCCATTTTGATTTTTTCCTAATTTACTGCTTTCTGTGCTTGTTTTTAGTTGTTGTTTAATTTAACTGCATTTATTTAAACTGTATTTGCTTTAATATTGCTAAATACTCAAGTGCGCTAGCTTGCACTGCATTTGAATTGCTTTTACTGCTGTTTTAGCTGCTTTTCTGTAAAAAAACAAACAATAAAAAACAAAAAAAAAAGCTCAAAGCTTGTTTCCCACCTTTCCTGTAACTTGTCAAGCCCTGATACAGATTTTCTGTATCCAGTACTGTTTGTAAGCTTCTGAGCCCCCCAAGCCTTTCTGTGTTGGAGGGAAGCCTTCTAGCTTATTAGTGGGAGTGGTAAGCACTAGGTAGCCTATCTGCCACAAGAGGAGTGGTTTCTGACCTAGAAATTGTAGTTTAGTGTCCATTTGGGCAGTTTTTCCATCCCTTTCAACTTTCCGGTTTAAAAACTTGCATTTCCATAGGTTTGCACTTGTTTACGCTCCGCACAGCGGCGCTGAGCTGAAGTAAACTATTACTGGTGCCAGAAGGTCTGCTCTTCAGTTTTTCCTATAGAGCTTGCTAGTTCTCTCTCTCTCTCTCTCTCTCTCTCTCTCTTGCACTTCAAATAGCTTAATCACTTTGCACTTCAACAGGTTTTTGTAGCAATTATTGTCGGACTCCTAAGTGCCATCGGCACTAGTCATTCTTCACGGAAATAGCTACAGTACTTAGTTGTTACGACCACCCCTCCTGACATGATTAAAGGGCAGTTCCCTATGTTTTCTCCTATTAACCTGATGCACTTGGGCATTCTGAGGCAGTGTAGCAACTGCCTCATGTACACAGACAACCCTCTCCTCTTACCTCCCAATAATCAGACTTGTCAGAGATGCACTTATATCACCAATTTGGAAGCTATGCACTCTCCAGCCAAGACTGGACTAGCTGGTCAAGAGGAGAAGGTGAACACCTGCACCACACCACATGGAACACATAGCCCTCCAGAACACCCACCATCACTGCGCTCACATAAAAACACAAACCACATACCCACCTTCGCAGAGGCTCTCAATAGAAATTTACCCAAACAGCAGAGACCTCCAAGACAGAAACGCACTAGACCACAACACAGCACAAACCGCAGGACACATACCTCCACAGTGTACCCCTCAACCTAAGCCTCTAAGGCTAAACACCTTGCCCAATACACTAATCATAGGTGAATCAATAGTAAGGCACACAGATGTCCCACTCACTAGGTTGAATAAGGAGAAGGTAGCAGTCAACAGTCTATCCGGTGCCAGAATCCGACACATAACACATGCACTGAGGTCACTCCACAACAAGTACAAGTATGACTCTGTCATGGTCCATGTGGCTGTGAATGACCTGAGACACACCTCCCTGCACTACATGAAAAGAGACATGATGGAGCTCTTGGATTGTGTGTCCCAGGCAGGTATGACCCTAGACCTGAGCAGTATCCTACCATCACCCAGAATGATACCGCAGTACAAAGAAAAAAATGATTAATTCAACAATTGGCTAAGTTTCTGGTGTCATTCTAAGGGGATCCAGTATCTGCCTGCTTGGGATGACATGACTGACAGACCTTGATGCTTTGCTAGAGACAGCCTGCATCTATCATCCCTGGGTTTCTGGGTACTGGCTAAGGCTCTTGCTATCCGTATATTGCCTTTTTTAGGCGATGTTCCAAAGACCAAATTACCACCATAACAACTATAAATAAATGCAACCTGAGGGTCATGCTGCTTAACGCTAGAAGTCAAAATTTGAAGATGCACTCGCTTGAAGCACTCCTCAAAATGGAGAAGACTGACATTTGTGCTGTACTGGTGACCTGGTTTAAAGGAGCCGAAAGCAGCCCTGTGCTACCAGGCTATAACTCATTCCACACCTTTCGGCCCTGAAACATGGATCAAAGCTCCAAAGGTGGTAGTGCCTCCATATTCATAAAGGATATGCACATCTCTAGACTAGTAGCCCAGCATAACACATCTGAGATACTTCAGGGACAACTAACATCAGGTAAGACAGAGATCTAGGTCATAGACTACTATAGGTCCCCAACCATGTTCCTAGACTCTCACTCCACGTTCCTAAGCACCCTGGAATCTATCAAGGTGCAACCCAATACTTTCATACTAGGAGACTTCCACTACCCCTCCATCAACTAGGAAAACTACTCAAGCACCAATACACTGGCCCAACACTTCCGGAATTCATCAATTCCAATGCCCTGGAACAGCTTATTGTAACCCCTACTAGAGAAAGCAACATCCTTGACCTGGTTATTACTAACATGGGTAACCGTTGCTCTACACCAATAGTCAATCCCTCCCTGGTCAGATCTGACCATAGACTTATCACCATGGAAATCCACATCCCACCCACACCCTCAGTAAAGGTAACCACCTTGAAAAACTTCTCCAAAGCTGACTTTGGGCATCTAAAAACAGAGGTGGTTAACTTCACGGCACCCATGTCAATGGAAAATAGATGCATGACTGCCAAATCATACACCAATGTATTGTACGAACATGTACATAAATGCATGGAACTAGCCATACCCAACAGAACCAAGACACTCTCCTCCAAAAAAAGGAAGCCATCCTGGTGGTCCCCTGCTATTAATAAACTTTACAACAGAAGGAAGAAACCGTTGCAGAAAAAGGTGAAGTCCCAAGAGTGGAAAAACTCCCTTATTAACTTCAACAAAAAGTTGAGATCCCTCACCAAATCCAACAAAGCCACCTATGAAGGCAGAATTGTGGCATACACTAAAAACAGTCACAAATCCTTCTATAATTCTGTCAAGAACCTCCACAGCAATACCCAGATTTGATCTGAGTTACTGCACAATTGTACCTTCTATACTGAACCAACAGATATTGCCAACATACTGGCTGACAGATTCAGTGAGAACTTCTCTCTCCCTCCCCTAAAGGACCAATCATAATACTGGAAGAATGCCAGGCTTCCAGCATTACTGCTGCACAGGTTAAAACTGCATTGTCCAAGGCCAACAATACAGCTTCCATGGGACATGATGATATCCCTGGCTGTGTTCCACATGAACTACAAAGTGAACTGGCACCACATCTGCGTACCTGTACAGTCACAGACTTACCTCAGGCTTTGTCCCTACTGAATGGTGCGCTGCTACAGTCATCCCTCTCCATAAAGGGGGAGTGACTACAGACCCTGGGAATTTTCATCTCATTAGTCTGACGAGTTTGATATGTAAAGCTATGGAGCACATCATCATTGACCTGATTAACAAAGATAGAGGGAATCTCCAAACTCTAGACTCCATACAATTTGGCTTATTGAAAGGGAGATCATGCCTGCTCAACCTGGTTGACTTCTTTGAGTCAGTCACCGGAGCTATGAATGAAGGTAAGGCAGTGCATACAGCCTACCTTGATCTGTCCAAGCCTTTGATACCATTCCTCACTCAGAAATTATTGATAAACTCACCAAACTAGGCATTAACTCCTATATCACTAGGTGGGTTGCAAAATGGCTCACAGATAGACCACACAGCGTGAAAGTAGTAAACTCCAAGTAAGACTGCTGACCAGTCATGAGTTGAGTCCCACAGGGATCAGTCCTGGGTCTTCTCCTATTCGGCATCTACTTCTCAGAACTCCAAGCCAACACAAAGGGACTTTGGCTGACCAAGTTCACAGATGACTGCAAGCTGGAAGCCATTATTAACTCCCCAAGTGATGCAGACATCCTACAGAAAGGCTTCGCTGAGACCAATGATTGGTGTTAAAACCATGGCCTTAAGCTTAATGCCAAAAATGGCATCACCATCCCCTTTGGTAAAAAAAAATCACTTCCCACTAATTACCACATCGGTGGGAGCCCACTGAACACTGAAGGCATTATAAGAGATATGGAGATGCAGGTTGACAGCAACCTCTCCTTCGACCACCACATTGCCACTGTGGTCAGAAAGTACTTCTGTGCAGCACATCTCATTACCAAGGGTTTTGCATCCAGGAAGAAAGAGGTCATCGTATCTCTCTACTCTTCCCCTCATTAGAAAAATCATTGAGTATAATGCCCCATTTGGCATGTACCTCACTAGACACCTGCAACAGCTGGAGAGGCCACAGATGTACCTCACAAAGAGAAAATTAAACATATGTCCTACACGGACAGACACAAAAGACTCCAGCTATTCTCTGTCTCATATCACCTACTTAGAGGGGATCTCTGTTTGACTTACAAAGCCATGTCTGACCCAGCTCTGTTAGAAATGCTACATCTAAAGAAAACCCAATCCATCCACACCACACACTCCCGAGACCTCAACTTCATTAACACAATCAACAGAACATGCTGGAGGGACAGGTTCCTCACCCAGAGACTGCCCATGCTCTGGAATAGACTTCCCACACATGTCAAGCAAAGACCTCGCTGTCCCTCTTCAAGATAAATCTTGATGAGTGAATGGGTAATAGAAAGTTCACCTTGGGAATCACTCCAGTGGCTCTACTTGATAGAGGCATTGGGAACTAATGTCGGGTGGCACAATGCCAGGGCACTTCTATGGGCTTGGCTTGTAAAGGCTCCAGAGCCATTAGCCTAGTACACACCTATGAACAAATACTGATCAGAATGTGACATGGTCAAGTGACTAAAAATTGGCCAATCATAAATAATGCAAAGATCTAAAAGTCAACCAAGATACAGTAGCAAAGGCAACCATGAAACATAAGACTAGCCAAACTCACGTAAAAGTACCAACGCAGTCCTTTATTAGTGCACAGAGGTAAGCACTTTCACAATTCGCTTCATCAGGCCATAAAAAACCCTCCATTATAGACTTCCTTATAAACCCACCATACAGATCACTTACACAATAATTCAATAAAGATCTTAAAGGCAAAGTATGCCATCTAAATTTCATGATTTTTAAAAACACTCTATCAACAGAAACCATATAAAGCTTGAAATACATATGTATGGAAACACATAAAATTAAAAATGTTGTCTAAGCTAACATCGTAATTACTATGTACATACAAATATATATAAACATTTTACACCTAAATAATAGATACTATAAAACTAACATAGTGTCACTAACTGTCCAGTAGATCTAGAAAATATATATCAACCTTATACCTAACTGGCAGATACTATAAAAATCTAAAGTCTAAAATATAAAATATAAAGATCTAAAAGTGTTGTCGCTTGAGCTAAATCAATAGTCTTATGTAATTATGATTACACTTAGTACCTAAATAATAAAAATATATAAAGATACATAAACCAGCATCATAGCTTCTCCAGACTGAGATGGTATCATTTAAGCCCACAGGGCCAATGGAAACCACATCCCACAATGCTGAATCCTACACAAATGCTTTCTACGGACATCTCCAAGAATGCATGGATCATGCAATCCCAAATAAAACCAAGGCCCTCTCCACCAAAGAAACGAATCCTGTCTGGTGGACCCCAGCCATAAACAAATTGTATAACAAAAGAAGGAAGCTACTGCAAGACAGAGCAAAATCCCATAAAGGGAAGGCATCTCTGATCAGCACTAGTAGAAAGCTACTTTCTCTCATAAAAATATCCAAGGCCAACTTTGAGAGAAAAATCGCCAGGGACACTAAAGATAACCACAAGGCATTCTTCAGTTATGTTAGAAACCTGGGCGGAAACACTCAGATATGCTCAGAGTTAGTACACAACGACAAAAAATTTACCGAACCCACAGATATTGACAACATTCTGGCAGACAGGTTCAGTGCAAATTTCTCCCCTCCCTCACCTCCAAAAGAAGAAATACTCATCCCAGCTGAATGTAACCTCCATGTCATCTCTGATGTCCAGGTGAGAACCGCCCTCAGCAAAGCAAAAAACACAGCATCTATGGGACCTGATGGTATCCCCGGCTGCGTGATACGTGAACTCCAAGAGGAGCTAAACCCACATATAAAAATGTTATTTAACCTTAGCCTTACTACAGGATATGTACCTGAACACTGGCGTACAGCAACAGTGGTCCCACTCCACAAGGGAGGCTCCACTACAGACCCTGGGAACTACCGCCCCATAAGCTTGACCCACCTGGTTTGCAAAGCTATGGAAAGAATTATTATGGAACTCATAAAAAATGACATTGGGGACCTACAGACACTTGATCCCACCCAGTTCGGCTTTGTAAAGGGCAGATCCTGCCTTTTGAACCTGGTTGACTTTTTCAAAACAGTCACTAGAGCCATTGATGAGGGCAAGGCAGTCCATACAGCCTACCTGGACTTGGCTAAAGCCTTCGACACAATACCCCACTCGTGGATCATAGATAAGCTAAACAGCTTAAATGTAAACCCATATGTCACAAGATGGGTTGCAAACTGGCTAAAGAACAGAACCCATAAAGTCAAGATTGCGGGAGCCATGTCAGACTCAAAGCCAGTCACAAGTGGTGTCCCACAGGGCTCTGTCCTGGGACCCCTCTTGTTTGGCATTTCCTTCTCAGATGAGAAAGCAAACATGGGAGGGTTGTGCCTGACAAAGTTTGCAGATGACTGCAAACTAGGCGCCATAGTCGATACACCAGCTGACACATACATCCTACAGAAAGGCCTCACCAAAACGGACAACTGGTGCCGGAATCACGGCCTTAAACTGAATGCCAAGAAATGTATAGTCATCCCCTTTGGGAAAAACAAAATACCCACAAATTATCACATAGACAGTAACCCACTGAGTACCAAAAAAGTAATTAGAGACCTGGGGACCCAAGTTGATAGTGACCTCTCATTTGACACACACGTAGACAAAGTGGTTAGAAAGACTTTCTACCTTGCCCACCTTATCATGAAGGGGTTCACATCCAGATCAAAGGAGGTCATCGTGCCCCTGTACTCCTCCTTTATCAGGCCCATGATTGAGTACAATGCCCCATTTGGTATGTACCTCATCCAGCACTTACAACAGCTGGAGAGACCCCAGAAGTACCTCACCAAGAGGATCAAGGGTCTCCAACATATGTCATATGCTGCCAGGCTAAAGAAACTCCAGCTCTATTCAGTAGCATACCGCCTGCTCAGAGGTGATCTGTGCTTGATGTACAAGGCCATGTCCAACCAGGAATTGATGGACATGCTCCACCTCAAAAAATCAAAATCCATAAGAACCACGAGAGCCAAAGATTTAAACCTCAGTACAAACATGAATGGAACATGCTGGAGGGACAGATTCATAACTCAGTGGCTTCCCATACTCTGGAACAAAATCCCAGTCCATGTTAGGTAGAGCCCCTCACTGACTCTCTTCAAGAGAAATCTTGACGAGTGGATGGGAGATCGTAGGTTTACCCCGGGGGTCACCCCTGTGTCGCTACTTAACAGAGGCACAGTAAACTAATTTTAATAAGTAAGGGGGTCTTCAATGTGTCACTACTAGACAAAGGCACAGTATTCTAAATTTATCCTATACACCTTAGTACCACTACATGGGGTGGCGAAAGCCACATCTCTAGGACTAGGCTTGCATATGCCACAGGGCAGATAGCCTAGTACTAAACTATGAAACTATGAAATTATAATTAAGGCAAAATGGAAAGAGCAAAAAAAAATCACAGAACGAAATCAATCCAAAGTTGCAAAAGTCAGAATTAAAACTACCAATATTGCTGTCTTCAATGTATCTTAACAAACTAGCAATGACATAGCTGAAATAAGACCATAAAGTACCAAGGATAATATACACAAAACTACATGGGTCATAAAATTAAACAGCATACAATAAGAAATGACCGTTCTAAACACATCACAGTGATGTGACTGATAATAGCCAATCAAAGTTACTACAAAATACAAACTACCTTTCTAAGCTCAAATTAGGAAGCCAAAGAAACAAATAATAAAAAATGACTTAACACCGAAATTCATCAGCGTGGCACCCAGCCACATACATATATCATAAGCCTGTGGAGCATCACGAAAAATCTAAGGAAATGGAAGCAACTTACTACATCTAAAAAATGTAAAATAATAAAAAATAGATATAATAATGATAACAAAAATACAATGAAACATGAATGTGGAAAGGCCAATCAAGTGCTATAGTTTCTTCAAGAAATATTAACAAATACAAAAAAAAATCAACATAAGACTACTAAGGAAAAACGGTTAATGGCACAAAGGTCTCATTTTAAGTATTGGTTTGAGTGAAACTTTCTCATATGTCCCCCAGAAATTACTGCTACTCTGGAATAAACTCCCAATTCATGTTAAGCAGAGCTCTTCAATGACCATATGACAATTGGATGGAGACTGTAAATTTACCCCTGGGGAGGCAGGGGCTGCCAGTGCTGATCACAGATTTGCTCTGCAAACAATCAAGCCATCTAACAATGGTGAATTAGGGAACAGGGGTATTACATGGCTAGGCTTGTAAAGGCCCTTGGGCCATTAGCCTAGTCACCTTCTATGAACCTATGAACAAGTATATTGACTATAGAATAGCACATTGTATGCAGGGAAATGTAGTTTTATCCACTGATGTGTAGATCAGGTTGAAACTAAGACTGCCATAAATAAGATGCTTTGGGTTTTCTGGTATGTCTGCTTCAGCATCTGAAGTGCCATAAAAGTAACAGATAGTGAAAATTCTTGTGGCCTTCAGGTTGCATACACCTTCACATATATCTATCTATATATTTATATAGTTCTTATTTATCTAGTTCTGTTTTATATTGTCTGGTTTCTGTTAAGAGGGTAAGTAGCTTTTAAATTCTGGAAAGAGGCAGTCATTAGTGTTGTAAGTCTTTGGTTTAAAATTTAGTCTTTTAAAATTTAGCATTGTACGCTTTCGGTGCAATGAGATTCAGTCAAATGACTTTTCAGCATTTTGAAAATTAGGTGATTTGGTCTCAGTCAAATGAGATTATATATTGTTTGTCTTTCGGCTTTTTCCCGGTAAGGGGTCGCTACAGTGGAACTCCGGTCCGCTAATCATTGGCAGTAGATTTTTATGAAACGCCGAGGTGCCAGCTCGACGCCCAACCTTCAACGAAGGCATGCCCATTTACGCACGCATATCTTTCGAATGCTACCCAACCGCGTGGAGGACATGTAGACTCCACACAGATGGCACTCCCGAGCCAAGCCGAGAATCGAACGGGAGAACCTCTTGCTGTGAGATAATGTTACCACTGTACCACCGTGGTATATATACATTTATGATGTCCCCACTCTGGATCAGTAATCAAGGAGCCTGAATTCTCACCACTGGCACTGGAGAGGGATATTCACTTGAAACAAAAATGAATACACCCAATTTATCCAGATGCAGCTCTCTGCATCAAGCACAATTCCCTTTAAGAGCACACAGGAAATACACTCAATCCTAGGTCTGGGTTTCTCTATCTGTCTCCCTCCAGGTCCCCATTTAGACTCCCCACTGGCACAGCTATAAAGCTGAGACCTCAGCTGAGTTTCCAAGCCAAGTTCTCCACCACTATCTCTGCGTAACCAGTGCTTCGTGCCCCTTCTCCAAGCAGCTGACACACATACTGTTTGAGATTTGATCTTCACACACACACACACACACACACACACACACACACACACATGCACACATGCACACACACACACACACACACACACACACACACACACACACACACACACACACACACACACACACACCTGGGAAAGGCTGGCACAGATTTACTACCTATGCCCCCTTCTACCCAGACTATAAGGTAGTTGGTAGTTACAGCACCAGCAGAAACTCCAAAGCCAGCTTCTCCAAGGCTCTTACAAGAGTACCCAATTATAATGAGTGAAATTACTATTAATACAAATGGTAGTATTTGGCCAATGCAGTAAGGCTAAGCTCTTAGGAGTGGCCAGAGCCATAACCAAATATATATAAGTACTCTCAGAGATTAAAATATCCTCTAAAAAACCAGCCACAATGAAACATTTAAATATATTTAATATTAAATAATAAAATAATATGACATGAAAGTGCTAAGTATCTATTTACAATAAACACCAGAGTTTCAGTCACAGGGAATATTAAAAATAACACAGGTAGACAGGTTCACACAATTACAGAAAAACAATACTTAACATATCTCACTTTATTTTCCTGACTGATCTAAAGAATTATTATTCCCTAGTTACTTACTACAGCAAGGCAAGATAAAGTGCCTTCATACTGAAATGCTGGGACTTGCAATGCTGTGTCCTCAAAGGCCAAAAAAAGGACTAATAATGCAGGAGAAGAAAGAATACTAATGATCACTCATCTTTAAATTTATATTTGCAGCAGGTGGCAAGCACTACAAACTTCTATATTTGTCTCGAAGATTACCATACCTAAGAGAAAAGGGAATATTCTGCGAAATCTCAATCTCAAACTAAGTATATATAAATCCGTATTTTCAGCCATTTGTTTTCCATATTACACAACTTGGTATTAAGAGTCCCAATATTTCAAACAGCTCATGTACACATTATTAAAAAATAATAGTTGGCGTTATTCATTTTTTTTATTAGTTTCTTTAAATTGGTAATGTTTGCAGCCAATCAAAATTGAATGTTTCTTGTCATAATGAAACATTCAAAAGTCATGCTGTTGGAGACAGAAATGCATAGCTTTAAACAGTTCTTTCACATATAATGCAAATAATGCAAATATACCCACAGGGTCGACAATAATATTTGATATTTAGGAGGAAATTGTTTTCTTTGGTATTATTATAATTTCTCCAGAGCTCATAGTATTTCATGGTCACATGAAAATATATCATGCAGCTCTTTGCTAAAGAAGCAGCATATTCATATTAATAAAAGTTAGGTTTTGATTTCCTACAGATGGATGTAAAGTTCCTTGTGCACTGTTTTTTACATACCTGCCATTAATAGAAACAATGATAATATAGGCAAAGGTGGCTGTCTGGAATATTTTGTGTTAATAGAGCAGTACAAGTGGAGAATGAGCATGTCTATTTTCAATGCTAATTGGGAGCAGAAAATGAATAAAAAAATGTGTTGGGTTATCTTGTGAGTGGTGTTATTAATATATTCTAACCCTTAAAATGAACGAAAAAGCTTGAACAAATGGACCCAGAAAAAAAGAATTCTTAGAATTCTGCCTTAGTTTTACAAAAGACAGTTATTAACCATTGATATACATCTAGACAAAAACTGGGTTTTGGAAAATGAAAGTTTCACTTTGCTTTCTTTCAGACACATACAAGTGCATGCGAACCAGTGTAAGCACATTGTGAATATTTGCTGCTTGTCAAATATCTGTTTCTTCCTATTGTGTTTAAATATTCAGCATACTCTATATCTTACTGCTGATATTTTCAGCTGTAACAAAATTATCTGGTCAAAGTGCTGGGGAGATAGAACAAGTTAAAGTTTAACCTGCAGGGATTGTAATCCAACCCAGGGGCCATTGAACCTTTGGAGTTTGATATGATGAACAGAGTAACTAGAGTGACACGTCGCAAATTCACCATAATCAAGGAGAACGTTTCCGGGTGGTGATCTCTGGAATTGCTCAGGTACTGTTGTTCCATTTTACCCCATTTCTTTCTTACTTAACTTGTGCAGGTAGCTGCCTTTTTTTTTTAAACAGCTGTGAGACATATCCAGTTAGCATTACTCGTGTTCAGTGTTTGTTACAATGAAGTCACCTTGCTTTCTGGAAAAACACTAGGCTAAGACAGGCTACTGATGTTTGTACTGCTCCTTGTACTAAGGTGCCTGCTGTGTTGGTTGTACAACGGCCTTGCACGTAAATTCTCTGCTCATCAGTGTAATACAATGCATTCAAATGTCAGAACCTTGACCACAAACTGTGAAACAAATTCTGAAAAGAAAACTGCACTCTTTCAAATTACCTTAGTTTTACAAACAGAATTTTTAATGTTGAATAACAGACATTAACAAGACTGTGTCTAAAGCTCAGGCTGTTTAGAAAGGTAAACAAACCTGACAGCAGCCTATGGCTGAGAGAAGACAGATGTCAGTGAACAGGGAAGAATTGCATGGATTAATGGAGCATTTGGCAATTGTGCATGGTTCAATGTTAAGTTATATGTGGCGAATAACCTTCCTGAGTGAATTAGTACTGCTTATGAACTAGTGCAATTAATTATTTGAAGTTTCCCTAAAGAAGTATAACCCCTGAACACTTAGTCTTTTGAGGGGTCATGTGTGAGGTCAACAGGGAAAAGATTAACTTTGAGATATAGCAAGAGAATGTTATAGTACTGAGTTTAAAAAACAAAGTCCATACTGCAGTGTAAAAAAAGACAAAACTCAAATGCATTACCTTAAATAGTCCAATTGCAGAGTGCATTAGACAAATACTAATCATCCTCAAAATTTACGGGTGTTATTAGCCACCAAAAACTGCAGCTGTGGCACTCTTTGTTTTGCCCAGTACTGGGATCTTTGTTTACCTCCATTTTCAATATATTATTATTTTTATTAACAAGCTCCAGTTTTCACAGACACTAGTTTATAATATGTCAGATGGTGTTAAACAATACACGTTACTTTGGGTATAATTTTGAGTGCACAAATAAATAAAATGAGCAAGTATTAGCTGATGATGTAAAACTAAATTAAAAGTCATTGAGTGGGTTTCTCCAAGAACGTAGCTGTTATGAAATGCTAGTTACCTTCTAGAGGGAAATGGACATTTAAGTTTATTAGATGGCTACATTTATGTCTGTTAACACTCTGAGGTAAACTGTATGGACCCCATTTTGATTATTGTCTGACAAACCACATCTGACAGAAAACAGACACAGACTCTACCTCACATATATTTCTGGTAAAATAGTAATTCATTACAAAATTTACTGAAAGGTAGGGGAGTATGACTGTAAAACAGTACAAGTGTGACATGTCATAATGAAGCTGTAGCCTGCATTACTCTCTGACATACTCAACTTGATTTCTAAGTACAGCTGAGAGTCAAAATATAGCCAAATTGCTCAAAGTCATTTACAACCGCTAACATTATCATCCTCTATTCATCGATCAAACATTTCTCCTCGCCCTGCACCCCACATCTCCACAATTTAAAAACTTCAAGTGTGTGTGACAACAGAGCAAAGAAAGAATTTGCTTGACTCTACTGTCTGCCAATATCTCAGTAACACACATACACACAAGCAGATTTAATGATCTTGCTCACACACACACACACACACACACACACACACACACACACACACACAGACATACATCTACACAAACTGTTAACACAACAGCCCCCCATTCAACAGTCATATGTTAGTTAATCTTACATACTCAAACATTTGATGAACTAGGACTCATTCACCCCCCAGTTTCAGATGTACAAACACACACGCATACATCCACACCCACACTTTCACACAAATGAGAAGTGACAAAACAATCTGACAATTCCTGGTTGTGTGGCAGTTTCTTTTCAATGCAATGCCTGTAACTCATGTGCCTATATATATATATATATATATATATATATATATATATATATATATATGTAATAGATATATATGCCTGTAAACCATATACCATATAGTGACATGCACACATGCAATGTGTGTGTGTGTGTGTGTGTGTGTGTGTGTGTGTGTATATATATATATATATATATATATATATATATATATATATAGATATATATAGATATATATATATATATATATATATATAGATACATATATATAAATATTTTTGACAGCCTTAGCAAGTACTGAAACTAGCATACAAAAAAAGACCCACAACATCCAATGTTTAATTTCTGTTTTTCTACACAGAACAAATCCTTGTCCCTATTTTTGCTCCTTCTTGCCTCTAATAAAACAACCTGTTTTTGACATACAAAAGTAAAGACTTAGAAGAGGACTGGAAAATAAATAAAGGAGGAAAATAAAAATAAAAGGAAAGATAATATGAAATAGGTGGTGAACACAGGGAACACTGAGGTCACTGAGCAGACATAAAGGAGCAAATTAAGAGGTAATGTCAACAAATAGAATTTAGACTCCCACGGGCATGTGTACTAACATAGGTGTGTGTGTGTGTGTGTGTGTGTGTGTGTGTGTGTGTGTGTGTGTGTGTGTGTCTATGTATATGCACTCAAGCACAAGCTTGTTTATGCATGTAAGCATATGCATGTGTTTGTTTCTGTGTGTCTGACTCTGTTTTTCTTTGTATGTTTGCTGAATGAAAGGTCTTGAAAGCAAAATGTCTGATCTGAATGCAGTTATTTAGTAGGCATACATTTTATAAGCATGTCCAGTCAAAACAGTACAATTAATTGGAAAATAAAAGCAGGAAACAGCACACTATAGACTGTGCAGTGCAGGCAACAGCATTTTATTAATAATAAAAGTATATCTAGACTGGTTTTAAGTGATAATACAGCCTACTCAAGTTTTGTTCAGCAGACACAGAACTGAGCAACCATTAGAGCTGATAATGAATTCATATCTACCTACTATATCTGTTCAGCTCCAATTTAAGAGTTGTTGTTGTTGTTGTTGTTGAACAACAACAATTTAAGAGTGAGAGCTAGAAAAACAATTATTATCTATTGAGAGCTAGTTTTGTGAAGAATATTCTTAGTCTGGTAAACCTGCCAATTTATTTCCCTTCTTTAAGAAAGCACTTTTATTTCTCCTATTTTGTTTTACCTTCTAGAGTGAGATATAGAGACATTTTAATACTGGCCTCCATTACCTGAAGCTTTGTCCCAGAAAAGAGTCAATGAAGATGGGGGTAAACAATATTTGCAAAAGTTGAAAACTGAGCCAATAGACAACCTACTAAAGGAAATTTGCATAGTCCATTTATCAGTTGCCCTGCATCAAGGAAAGTGACTCATATCATGGCAGCTTATGTATGATAGGACCACCAGCAACAACTGAGTAATTACTGTTTAAAAAGGTTTAGAACATACCAATATGGAACTGGTCACTTATTAAATTACTCAGAGAAGAGAAGCCAGGTAAGGCCCTTGGCTCTGGTCTGTTACTGTACCACTTTTCAAATGCTTAATATTGGATGTATGTTGTGAACAGCTACATTGACAGTATTCACTCACAAAGTAGATGATTTTGTGATGTCTGCTTTATACCTCTGTAAAAAATCTACTTTATTATTTCCATGTTCATTTATTTTCCAAGGCTGAGCCTGAGCAGGGTTTATTTTTATTAGTGTTCTACCATGTTTAACAAACAAACAAATTTTTTTGGTGGCGGGGGTCTGCACGATTTGCCCAGTGGCTTCCACTTCCTGCACCCAAATGACATATTTGCTTCTCCATCAGGGTGTGTGCCATCCAGTCTGTTTGCTTCTCAGTGAAGGTAAGAACTGGATGTAATGTAGAGACTAGTCTGTTAGTGCTGGGGAATGCCCTATTCATCACCCCAGGGCAGCTTGTGCATTCCACAGTTGTTTCATCTCAAGATGTGTGGGAGTGTTACCATTCATGGACAACCTCCCAGCCAAGTGTCTCAATTGTTATGCAGAGTGAGCATGCTAGGCTCCTTGATGTGATGATATCCCTGTATCTGCATTTCAGCAGGTGTCCCTAGTACAGTGAGCTTGGCTACCAGTGCTCACAAGATGCATATGCTACCACTGGCCTTTCATTCCCATCATCTCCAGCCTGATCCCTAGAACACCATTGCCATAAGATGCACACGGGTGTTCATTCTTGTGTAATACGTGTTCCTCTACTGATTTGAATGCTTTACTGGACAGAAGTGTGAAGCCAATAATTATGATTCCTGTAAAGTCACACACAGAACTGCATACATTAAGTACAGAAAGAATGTAATACATTTAATGTCCCCTGACCCCAGCTCCTTCTACTTACACATAATAATGCCACGGGTGCTGTATCTCCTACCTTGGGCTAAGTAGAATTTTCTGAGGTACCACAAATCCTACTTTGGACTGTATGGATGTGGTTGCAGGACTTGCAGCAGTGGGTTCACATCTCTCTTGCACTTTGTTTGGATGGTACCACTTTAAATCATTTGTTTATTCACGTCTCATTGATCAGATGCTTGGTGAGCCAGTCCCTAACTAACCTCTCTGCTTGTCTTTTCCAGTTGACAAGATGGACTACTTTTGAAGTCATGATATAGTCCTCCAAACTGCCTCCATTCATATTCGGTGGAAGTTAGTTGCTTACCAAGGATCACATTACAGAGGAATTACCACTTATGCCACCCCTACTTCTATCCTGCCTTCATACTTTCCCTAAAATGAGAATGGGTGTAAGTGTAAGAATTCCTCAGCTACACATTTACATCAAATATGCGGCTTCAATTGATCACCTTTTTTACCTTTCACCTAGATTAACCTTCTACTCATATTTCTTTGCTGTAGATCTGCCCCTCCTTACTGCAGGGCCAATCCCCTGGATCATCTGCCCTGTTTAATATGCTGCAAAAGATTCTCCTGCCTTGGTCAAGGAAAATCTTCATGTTGTGTTTTTGTCTCAGTATTCATAAAATTACTGGCTTTGAATGCCATACTGTGAAGCATCATTGCAAGATATTATTGTATTATTGATACCATTTGTTCATCATACACATAATATAAAACACTTAGAACAGTTTCTTTTTGGACCAGGGTGTCTGATTCTCTATAATATTAACTAATCCTTCCCTTATACACTGCAATTCCCTCTTCATTGGTAATTTTGAGGAGAAAAAGAATGCATCAGTCATGTTGTAATCTCCCGGGATGTCTTTTCCCTCTTACTTTGTGGAACTGCTCTTACCTCCAGTGGAGAAATTCTAGGTTCATAAGTGTGTACTAGGCTAATGGCCCTAAAGCCTTTACAAGCCTATCTCATAGACGTGCCTTGGCATCATGCCACCCGACATTAGTTACCAGTGCCTCTATCATGTAGAGCCACTGGAGTGATCCCCAGGGTGAACTTTCTATTTCCCATCTACTCGTCAAGATTTCTCTTCAAGAGGGCCAGTGAAGTGCTCTTCTTGAAGTGTATGGGGAGTTTGTTCCAGAACATGGGCAGAATCTGGGTTATGAACCTGTCCCTCCAGCATGTTCTATTGATTGTGGTAATGAGGTTGAGGCCTCTGGAGCGGTGTGGTATGGAGGGATTGGGATTTCTTTAGATATATCTTTTTTAACAGAGCTGGGTCAGACATGGCTTTGTAAGTCAATTTGAGATTGCCATTTAGTAGACGATATGAGACAGAGAATAGCTGGAGTTTTTTTATGTCTGTCCATGTAGCACAACTGCTTAAGGCCTAGGATTCTCTTCGTGAGATACTTTTGTGGCCTCTGTAGCTGTTGCAGGTGTCTAGTGAGGTACATGCCAAATGGGGCATTATATTTAATGATTACTCTAATGAGGGAAGAGTAGAGAGAGAGAGAGAGAGATGATAACCACTTTCTTCCTGGATGCAAAACCCTTAGTAATGAGATGTGCCACACAGAAAGACTTTCTGACCACAGTGGCAATGTGGTGATCAAAAGAGACGTTGCTGTCAACCTGTGTTCCCAGATCTCTTATAATGCCTTCTGTGTTCAGTGGACTACCATCAATGTGGTAATTCGTGAGAACCAGGTTTTTTCCAAAGGGGATGACGACTCATTTTTTGACATTGAGCTTAAGGCCATGGTTCTGACACCAGTCGGTCTCAGTGAGGCCATTCTGTAAAATGTCAACATCATTTGGGGAGTTAACAATAGCTCCCAACTTGCAATCGTCTGCAAACGTTGTCAGCTAGAGTACAGTACACGAAGCCAACTAGCATTCAAGCTGGATTGAGCAGCATGTAACCTGAGTCAGAACCTTCAGTTCCAACTTGAACGTCTTTTTAAAAATCAAACAAACTTGGATGGAAATGAAAGTATGCAGCAAAATCATTATCATCAGCCTTCTTTTTTCCCATTTTCTTACATGGGGTCAAGGCATTACACCATCTTTAACCAAGTCTCACAATTCAGTGTCACTCTCCTCCATCTTTGACAGCAAACCCTGACTGTCATTGGTCTTCTCTGATGTAATCTATCCAAATCTTTGCTGAACAATGGTTTCCTCTTGCTTTTTTTTATCTCTTCCCAATCATAGTATCCTTCTGTTTATATGTGGCCCTACCACCATAATCTCTTCTCTTCAACCTTCTCTGTAAATGGAGTTACTTTGGCTTCTGCTCTGATGTCCACATTTTTTGTCTGTCCTGTAGTGTGCATCCTACCACCCATCTCAGGCACTTCATCTCCCTCACCTCTAGCTTCTTCTTCTGCTTTGACTTTAGCGTTCGGGTTTCTGTACCGTACATAATACTGGCTGCACCACTGTTTTGTACATCCTACATTTAGCTTTGTTGACAATCTTCTGTCACATGATATCCCTGACATGTTGTACCATTTGGCTGCAACACCTCTGATGCTGTCTTTGACTTCCTCATTCAGACTTTCCTTTTTCACAACTACCACTGACAGATACTTGAAGTTGTTGATCTGTCCTACTTTTTCCCTTCTATTCTAATTTTCAGCTTCATCTGATTTCCCCTTTTGCTATCATAGGTACTGTCTTGTCTGTACTCCATTTCATCCCATGTGCCCTCAAATTTGCAATTCATTTTCCTATCATATGCTGAAGTTCATGTTCAGAGTCTGACTGTATTACTACATTGTCTGCATACAGTTGATTTATCGATGTATTCCTCTCTGAACTGTTTGATAATGGAGTTCATCACCAGTATGAACAGAAGTGTGCTCAGACTTGAACTCTGATTAACACCCACTCCAACTGGAAACACCTCTGTGAGCCTGAACACTGGTCATACTTGTGTCATCGGGTCCTTGTAAATTGCCTGGAGTCATTTTACCAATGTTCCTGGAACCTCAAAACATTGCAGGACTGCCCAAATCAGATTTCTAGGGACCTTGTCATATCAAACTCTAGGAATTCACAGTTGAAATCTCATCTTCAGCTTCTACTTTACTATCCATCTCACAGCAAACATCAGGTCAATTGTTCTATATTCTGATCTGAATTTGAACTGCTCATCTTCCATCTTACTTTATGCTAGTCTGCGTATTCATTTAGCAGGCAGTGTGACAGAAGACTGACACCTTAGAATCATCCACAGTTGTGGATGTCTCCTTTATTCTTGTACGCTGGCACTGCTATACTTATCAGTTATCTGGGATACACTTTTCTCTTTATACTGCACTGAATGACTTCAGGAGTCATTTCTCTCCTTACTCACCTTACATACTGTTCATATATCTTACAATACTTCCAATACTTCATCTGAGCCTACTACTTTCTCTGACTTCATTTTTCTTATAACTGCTCCTAATTCTTCTAGGAAGGGTTCTTCTTCTTCTTCATCTTTTGCTGTAGACTCTGTATGGAGTAGTGTCTGAGAGGTGTTCTTCATTCTAAAACTGATGGAAGTATTATTTCCATATGTCATCTGGAACGGTGAGCATATTCTTCATGTCATCCCTTATAAATGGAGTCTGATGACTTTCTTCTTTCTTTCTGTCCTTGACTTGCAGCTGATGGTGTTTCTTTTTGTCATTTAATTATTTTTTTTCTAGAAGCTGGTAGAGTGTCTTTGATGTCTTGTTTTTTTGTTCTTACCACTGCCATCTTAGTGTCTTTGTTGGCCAACTAGTATTCCTTCCGAGCCTGGTCTTTTCTATTTCCCTCTTTTTCCTGCACTCCTTCTTCCTTTTAAAAACTTCCTGAACTTCTGATTTCACCACCAGTTTTCCTTGGGGACCTTGTCTTCATACCTAACTTAAGCACAAGTTTTTACTAAGTTTTCACACATGCTGCTTTGAGACACTGCTCTTCTTCTTTAACTCTACCTATTTCCTCATCTTCCAGAGATACCAGAGCCAACACCCTTCCTTGAACACTTCTGCTTTCACCCCCCCCCCCAGCTATCTTCCAGGTCTTCAGCCTAGTCTCTGCTGTCCTTATAGCCTTCCCTAAGCACTGCTTGCATCTAGTTGATTGTGGCCACCAGTAGTTTATGCTCAGGGCTAACTGTTTCACTGAGGATAACTTTGAAATCTCTGATTCTAGCCCAGTGCTCTTTCTGTTCTAGGATGAAGTTTACCAGAGTTGCATTTTGACCACTCTTGTAAGTGATCTTGCGGCTGTCAGTCTCAGTGAGCCTATGTATTAGCCATTACCAAGCTATTTGCTAGACAGAACTCAAGAATGACATTTTTTTAATTCCTGTTGCCTAACCAATATAGATCAAGGCAATCCTCTTATCCTGTTCTGTTGATGTTGATATAAGCATTCAGATCTACCATTATCCACAGCACCTTATGTTGTCCTGCTTTATCTAATAGGTCCTGTAACTACTGCCTGAATGTATTTTTTCCCTTACCATCAAAACCCTACTGTGGGGCATAGGCTGAGATTATGATTAGTGCCCTCTGTATACACACTGGATTATGAATGACATGAGCCTATCACTGTTTACAATGACATCCATTACTGTCTTCAGCAGACTGTCACTCATCACAATTCTATCACCATTTCTAGTTTGTGCTCTCCCTGAGTAGGTGACTCTCGATCCCAAGTCAAGTGGCTTTGCTACACTACATTTCCTCCTTGTCCAATGGATACACAGGATGTCCTGCATCCTCCTAACCATACATGACATTCACCATCAAGATAGATCCTGTGAGTGAACACATATTTAGTGTAGCAATCCTTAGTTCATTTTTGACAGGTTGATTGGCTTTACTTCCAGTTTTTATTCAACAGGGCTAGCCCAGGTAACCTAGGCTGGACAACTAGATACCTGCTGGCCATTTTCATATTTCCCTAGGGCTGCCGGGCTTTATAGTGAGCACATAATAACCAGAACAGACACAATGACTTATCCAAGCATTAGCATGGGTCCCTGCTATAGGTAGGAGTACTTGGAATGCTCAACCCATTTATCATTGGCAAATTCTTATGACCATTTTCTGCAGGCATGCCCAAATCACCTCTAGCCAATTTCACACTGTCCTTTGACATGATGTACAGGCTATGATCCATGATTTCCTATCTAAAGGATGCTGGACACCACAGGTGATGCCTAAAGCAATTGGTCTACAAAATACTTCCACCAGTATGTACCACCTAATGTCTGTACTTCTTCTACCCATGACACCATTCAAACTTGGGTGCACTGTTTTGGTATGTTTCTCAGCTCTGAGATGGGATATATAACTTATGCTGGTGGGGGGGGGGGTCACAAGATGGCTTTCCACAGAGGATGGTGGTGCATGCATATGTGGTGCTGGTGGTGTTAGTCACATCCCAACTAAAAATAGAAAATGTCTGCTGTAGCTACAAAGGAATAAATAGCATTATTAAGGCTTCAAACTATTATATAACATTTCAGACCTCCTGGATACCACTTTTAGGACTCCCGATGAGGTGCCTCTCTACTTGGACGTAGTGACAAATAATAAAAATAAGTAATTTAATCTGTCTTCATAAAGTTTGCGGTACAATAGAGGTGTTTATTTTTGTCTTTGTACTGCTGTCTAAGTATAGTGTCGTAGTTTTACTTCTACTTGTATGGAGTGCAAACGGGTTGATGCATATCTAGGCCAACACTGTAGCATGATTAAAGTATATTTGCTGGACCTGTTAATACATTTGGTACAGATTCTTGGTGAGAAATAGTCATGCAGTCACCTTGCCTTGCAGTGATCCATCCCTTGACATTGCAAGCTTGATTCTACAAAACTTAATAGATCACATTTAAAAACACAGACATTAATAATCACATAGCATGAAACCCAAAATGATCGGCTTTATTCAATGTTACTAGTGCAAAAAATAATTTAAAAAGTGCTAACTAGATTAGATTAGGAATATTACAATTACTGAAATATGAATCTATTTAACACAGTACTATACTATATTTTTGCCCGGGTTACCTTTAGTTAATCGGCAGCCCATTCCAACAAAACCAACTTCAGCGACACGGCAGAACATCGACAACGGGAGAGCCGACATTTCCCACATGGTAAGTAGCCATTTGGCCATCAACCTGAACTTTTCCCCTTAACCCCACAGCAGTGCATTCTTGGAGTTGGAATATTTATGAAGGGGGCTGTGGGGGGCAAAGCCCCTCACATCAGTGGGTTTGTTTTACTGGTAGTTGTTGAATTCAGGATGGCCAAACGGTTACTTACTGTGTGGGAAACATCGGCATTCCCATTGTCGAAGTTCTGCCATGTCGGTGAAGTTGGTTTCAATGGAGTGGGATGTCAATTAACTAAAGGTAACCCATTTTTGCCCACATGAACATAGGTTCATAGGTGTGTACTAGGCTAATAGCCCTGGGGCCTTTACAAGCCTAGCCGTAGAACTACCCTGGCATAGTGTCACCCGATGTTAGTTCCCAGTGCCTCTGTCGAGTAGAGCCACTGGAGTTATCCCCGGAGTGAATTTTCTGTTTCCCATCCACTCATCAAGATTTCTCTTGAAGAGGGTCAGCGAGGTGCTCTGCTTGACATGTATGGGAAGTCTGTTCCATAGCATGGGCAGTCTCTGGGTTATGAACCTGTCTCTCCAGCATGTTCTGTTAATTGTGGTAATGAGGTTGAGGTCTCTTGTGTGTGGTGCAGAGGGATTGGGATTTCTTTAGATGTAGCATTTCGAACAGAGCTGGGTCAGACATGGCTTTGTAAGTCAAGCAGAGATCGCCTCTAAGTAGATGATATGAGACAGAGAATAGTTGGAGTTTTTTTGAGTCTGTCCATATAGGACAGGTGTTTAAGGCTTGGATCCTCTTTGTGAGGTACTTCTGCAGTCTCTCCAGCTGTTGCAGATGTCTAGTGAGGTACATGTCAAATGGGGCATTGTACTCGATGATTGGCCTAATGAGGGAAGAGTAGAGGGAGACAATGATCTCTTTCTTCCTGGATGCAAAACCCTTAGTAATGAGGTGTGCCACATTGAAGGACTTTCTGACCGGAGTGGCAATGTGGTGATCAAAAGAGATGTTGCTGTCAACCTGTCTTCCCAGATCTCTTTATAATGCCTTCTGTGTTCAGTGGACTACCATCAATATGGTAATTCATGGGAACTGGGTTTTTCCCAAAGGGAATGATGGCACATTTTTTGGCATTGAGCTTAAGGCCATGGTTCTGACACAAGCCGTTGGTCTCAGTGAGGCCATTCTGTAAAACGTCAACATCACTTGGGGAGTTAATAATAGCTCCCAAATTGCAATCATCTGCAAACTTTGTCAGCCAGAGTCCCTTCATGTTTGCCTGGACTTCAGAGAAGTAGATACCAAACAGGAGAGGACCCAAGACCGAACCCTGTGGGACTCCATTTGTGACTAGTTGTCAGCCTGACTTGGAGTCAGCTACTTTCACACTGTGGGTTCTATCTGTGAGCCAGTTTGCAACCCACCTTCTGATATAGGAGTTGATGCCAACCTTAGTGAGTTTTTCTATGATTCCTGAGTGGGGAATGGTATCAAAAGCCTTGGCCAGATCAAAGTAGGCTGTATGAACCACCTTGCCTTCATCCACAGCTCTGGTGACTGACTCAAAGAAGTTGACCAAATTGAGCAGGCATGATCTACCCTTCACAAAACCAAACTGTGTGGGATCCAGAGTTTGGAGATTCCCTATATCCTTGTTTATTAGGTCCGTGATGATGCATTCCATAGCTTTGCATATCAGACTCATCAGGCTAATGGGGCGATAGTTCCCAGGGTCTGTAGTCACTCCTCCTTTGTGGAGAGGGATGACTGCAGCATTTCACCATTCGGTAGGGACAAAGCCTGAGGTGAGGCTGTGATTGAACGGGGCACACAGGTGAGGTGCCATTTCACTCTGTAGTTCCTGTAGAACACATCCAGGGATATTGTCAGGTCCCATAGAAACTGTATTCTTGGCCTTGGACTGTGCTTTTTTAACCTGTGCAGCAGTAATACTGGGTGCCTGGCAATCTGATGGTATTGTGATTGGTCCTTTGGTGGGGGAGAGAGGGGTAAAGTTGGCACTGAATATGTCCGCCAGTATGCTGGCAATATCTGTTGGCTCAGTATAGGAAATACCATTGTGCAGTAACTCAGAGCAAATCTGGGTATTCCCATAGAGATTCTTTACATAACTACAGAAGGCCTTGTGGTTGTCTTTACTATCTGCTGCAATTCTGTTTTCATAGCTAGCTTTAGAGGATTTGATGAGACATCTCAACTTTTTGTTGAGGCTGATAAGGGAGTTTTTCCATTCTTGAGACTTCACCTTATTCTGCATCAGTTTCTTCCTTCTGTTGTAGAGTTTGTTTATGGCAGGGGACCACCAGATTGTCTTCCTTTTTTGGAGGAGAGTGTCTTGGTTCTACTCGGTATGGCGAAATCCATGCATTTGTGTATGTATTCGTACAGTGTACTAGTGTATGATTCTGCGGTCATGCAACTATTCTCCATTTGCATGGGTGCCATGAAGTTAGCCACCTCTGTTTTAAGGAGCCCAAAGTTAGCTTTGCAGACGTTTGTCATGGTGGTTACCTTTGCAGAGTTGCAGGGGGGGTGGGGGGGTGGGAGGAGTGTGGATTTCCAAGGTGATTAGTTTGTGATTGAATCTAACTAGGGAGGAGCTGACTATTGGTGTACAGCAACAGTCGCCCATGTTAGTAATGACCAAGACAAGGATGTTGCTACCTCTAGTGGGGGTAAGAATGAGCTGGTCTAGGTGATTGGAATTAATGAACTCCAAGAAACCTTGGGCAAGTGTATTGGTACATGAGTAGTTTACCCAGTTAATGGAAGGGTAGTTGAAGTCACCTAGTAAGAGATTGTTAGGTTGGACCATAATATTCTCCAGGGTGCTTAGGAACATGGAGTGCGAGTCTTGTGGACATGGTTGGGGACCTATATCAGGCTATGACCTGAATCGCTGTCTTACCCAATGTTAGCTGCACCTGAAGTATCTCTGATGCATTATGTTGTGCTACCAGTCTGGAGGTGTGTGCATCCTTTATGAATATAGAAACATCACCGCCTTTGGAGCTTCAGTCCAAGTTCTGGGGCCAAAAGGTGTGGAATAAGTTATAGCCTGGTAGTGTGGGGGTGCTTTCTGCTGCCTTGAATCAGGCCTCTCTTACAGCACAAATGTCAATGTTCTCCATTTTAAGGAGTGCTTTGAGCGAGTACATTTTGAGATTTAGACTTTTAGCTTTAAGCAGCAGGACCCTCAAATTGCATTTGTTTATAGCTATTATGGTCATAATATGGTCTTTGGAACACCACCTAAAAAGGCATTATAGGGGTGGCAAAAGCCTTGGCCCATATCCAAAAGCCCAGGGTTGACAGATATAGGTCATATCTGGCAAAGCATCGAGGTCTGTCAATCATGTCACCCCATGCAGACAGATACTGGATCCCCTTAAAATGACACCAGAAATTTAGCCAGTTGTTGAAATCAATCATTTTCTGCTTGTACTATGGTATCATTCTGGGTGATTGTAGGATGCTGTTCAGTGATAGGGTCATACCAGCCTGGGCTACATAATCCAAGAGCTCCTCCATGTCTCTTTTCATGTAGTCCAGGGATGTAAGTCTCAGGTCATTCATACTCACATGTACAATGACAGAGTCTTATTTGTACCTGTTGTTGAGGGACCTGAGTGCATGCGTTATGTGGCAGACACTGGCACCTGACAGGGAGTTGACTGTTACTTTCTCCTTATTCAACCTAGTGAGTGGGACATCAGTGTGCCTCACTATCAAGTCACCTATAACTAGTGTGTTTGGCATGCTGTTTTGCCTTAGGCTTTAGTTGTGTGCACACTGTTTAGGAGACTTATATGTCTCATGATTAGTGTTGTGTTGTGGTGGTCGAGTGTGTTTCTGCCTTGGAGGTCTCTGCTGCTTGGGTAGATTTTTGTTGAGAGCCTCCATGAAGGTGGGTGTGTGGTTTGTGTTTTTATGTGAAGGCAGTGCTGGTGTGTGTTCTGGAGGGCTATGTGTTCCATGTGGTGCAGTGCAAGTACCAAGGAAAAAAATGACTGGAGAACAGCAAACCAATCCACACTTTCATTTCATTTAAAACACCAATAAATTAAAATAATAATGAAGTAGTATAAGTTACTACTTCATTATTATTTTAATTTATTGGTGGTTTAATGAATAAGTTTTATTAAAAATTTTAAATGGGTTTGTTTTATGTACATTTGTGGTTGTATCTATTTAAACTAGTTGTGTTGCTTCAAGGTTTCAGATTCAAATGTTATATTGGCTAATTGTGTGGGTTATTAAAGGAATGCTTGGGCAAGTTTTATTGTTCTGATGAAGTCCTGAAGGTTGGGGATGGAACCTAGGTTAACTAATTTGTTTGTACTTTATTTGTTTTACCATTAAAGTGTGGATTGGCTTGCTGTTCTCCAGTCGTTTTTTCCTTGGTATGGTTGTGTCTGGTTGCCAGCTTGTTTGGTGTAGTGCAAGTGTTGACCTTCTCCTCTTGATCAGCTGTTCTGGTCTTGGCTGGAGAGTGCATGGCTTCCAGTTTGGATATATAAGTCCATCTCTCACAAGTCTGAGTGTTGGAAGGTAAGAGGAGAGATCTGTCAGTGTACATGAGGGAGTTGCTATGTTGCCCCAGGATGCCCAAGTTCACCGGGTTAATAGGAGAAAGTACAGAGTGTGCATGAGGGGGTTGCAACATTGCTTCAGGGTGCCTAAGCTGACCAGGTTATTCAGAGAAAGCACAGGGAACTGACCTTTAGACATGCCTGGAGGGGTGGCCATTGATAATAAGTACTGCATCTGTTTCCTTGTAGAACATTTAGTACTGGTAGCACTTTTTTGTGCTACAATAATTGCTACAAGAAGTGTGGCAAAGTGCTAGACTAATAAGCTAGTATAAGTGCATGAGAGGAGAGAACTAGTAGATCTAAGGGGAAAATTAAAGAGCAGACTCTGGCACCGCTCAGAAGCTTACACAGTCCTGGATACAGCAAGTCTATATATGGACTAGACTAGTTACAGGAAAGGGGGAAACAAGCAAAAACCTGGGCTTTTAAACCAGAAAGTTTAAAGAGATGGAAGAAACTGCCCAAAAGGCCAAAAAAACACAAATTCTGGGCCAGAAACCACTCCTCTTGTGGTAGATAGGCTACCTAGTGTTTACTACTCCCACTGATAAGCTAAAAGGCTTCCCTCCAACACAGAATGGCTTGTGGGGCTCAGAAACTTATAAACAGTCCTGGATACAGCAAATCTGTATCTGGACTAGACTAGTTACAGGAAAGGGGGAAACAAGCTCAAATTCAGGATTTTAAACCAGAAAGTTGATAGAGATGGAAGAAACTGCCCAAAAGGCCAAAAAAACACAAATTATGGGCCATAAACCACTCCTTTTGTGGTAGATAGGCTACCTAGTGCTTATCACTCCCACTAATAAGCTAGAAGGCTTCCCTCCAACAAAGACAGGCTTGGGGGGGGGGCACAGGAACTTACAAACAGTCCTGGATACAGCAAATCTGTATCTGGACTAGACTAGTTACAGGAAAGGGGGAGCAAGTGCAAATGTAGTCTTTTAAATCAGGAAGTTGTGAGAGATAGAAAAACTGCCCAAACGGCCAATAACTACAATTTCTGAGCTAGAAACCACTCCTTATGTGGTAGATAGGTTACCTAGTGTTTACCACTCCCACTGATAAGCTAGAAGGCTTCCCTCCAACACAGAAAGGCTTTGGGGGCTCAGGAGATTACAGACAGTCCTGTATACAGCAAATATGTATCTGGACTAGATTAGTTACAGGAAAAGGGGGAAACAAGTGCAAATGTGGGCTTTTAAATCAGAAAGTTCAGAAAGATGGAAACACTGCCCAAACGGCCAATAACTACAATTTCTGGGAACATGGGAAAAAAGACCTGTGTTGACTGTACACCACTGTAAACATCCCCTCCCATTCCCCAACTCAATCACAATAACCACAACCAAAACTCATGGTCTAGGTTCTGTCACCATTAAATTGCTTTTTCCACCTTTGGACTTGGCAGTAGGGAAGGTAGGGACCAGGCTGCATGGCATGTTAAGCTATAATTTTGACATGGTAGGATGTGCTTACCTCTTATATGCACAAGGAAGGGAAATTAGATAATTTCATAATAGTAATCTGACACATGCGCTGGCTACCTTTATGATGTCCAAAACTGGAAATTCTGCTGATAAAATTATGATGTTACAGTTACAAAATAACAAAAAATTGAGTACACATGCTCACTTATGCTTTATTGGCATGATATATCTGTGATTCTTCAAGCACCTCCTTTCCCACTGTTTTCTTGACAGCTTGTATTTCCTTATCTAGTGATATTATCAGTTAGTATACATATTCTTCTGGCCATGTATTATGCAAGATCAAATGATGTTTTGTGTTTATGCTCTCTTTCCCATTGTGCCTGTTGGCCATCAAGTCCCTCCCAACTTGTCTTGAGCCCATCTCTGCCTCTTTAGCGGGTAGCCACCAATACCTTTTAGGTGAGAGCCATCTGGAAGGGCTGTCATTCTGGCACCATGAGGTTTGTTCTTGCATTCATCTACATTGTGCATATGAGGATATTTTTGAATGACCTTACCTTATCCCATGGGTGGGGGGAAATCTACCTGAAACAGTAACATTTTATCTAAGTGCATGCTCCTTTGTACTTACTGATAATTGCTACCAACAGATGATGACTTGGTGAATCAATGTGACAGTGTCCTATTCCATCAGATTGCAGCTGTATGCATGTTGTCTTACCCCCACCCCTCATGAATGAACATGACCTTCATCAAATGGCAGCTCTGTCAAATGTCATAGCTGCTAATCCCAATTGGTATGGCTGGGTCATAGCTGTCACTTTATTCCTTCTAGATCTCCAAAATTGGCAAAGAAAGTAAAAGTTATGACTCTGTGGCCATGCTTCTTAATTTTCCTGTGGTTCCCCCCTCACGTGATACCATCTAGCTATATGAGTGACACTCCCTTCAAGCCATTACTTCTAAAATGTGAAATGAAGAACTCAGATATATTATTATATGAATGTAAATCAATCAATATGGTATGAGCAGCTCCCATATTTAGTTTTACCTGAAGCTGAAGATCAATGGGTAAATTAATTCTTCAGTAGACAAACTATCATGGAACTTATACAAACAGAAAAAATGAGTTACCCCATATCCTGATGTTTGTAGTGGTCTATGTACATCCCTGGGTGCCAGCTAACAAGTAACAAAATTTCTTGAGCTGATGCTTCATGACATGTTATGTATGCTGCTGTCCCTATTGTAAAATAATAAAATCAATACACTTCCTTTGGTATGCCACCATGCTGTGAGCTGTAACTTTAAAAAAAAAAAATAATAATATACGGTAGAGGAGAGATATTCTGGTGTTTGTGCACACTATCCTTCATGTTCCTCCTGCTGTGTCACATATCTCAAAGGTCCCTTACCAGTTTCATGTCCCTCCTGTTGATTTGTTTATCCCACAAGTCCTCCACTCAGTGCAGTAGGTAAAACCATTCACTCCTTCACCTCTGGAGGAAAATGTGCTACTGTCTAGCCAATTGATGCATGTCTGAATATGTGATCTCATGTAGCATCTGCTTCTGCATTGCTATCACCTTATTCCATGGGAATGCTTCCACATCTTTTCATAAGGCAGGTCCCAAAAGCACAATTCCCTTTAAAAGCTCAATAAACATTTACAGTATTACTGTATACACTTTAGACCAAAAGACAACCTCAGTTAACATCATTATTTCCTCAGGAAGCTGAGCCTTTACTAGTCGCCTGCCTTCAACATCCTTATCCGTCTCTATCCTAGCAACTTTGCAATATTTGTGCTGTTCACAAGCTTAAACTAGTGTCATTTGATAGTCAAATGCATCCAAGCAGATATAGAGCTTCAGCCTTTTCTATAACGCTCTGCTACAAACTATATCAGCTTGGCTACTTATCCCAACTCATATTAGCTCCCATATGATTGTGAAATCTGGCTCTGCATCTGCAGCCTTAGCATATGACTTGCAGGTGTCTTTATCTTAGTATACCACAAGTAGGCCTGTCACAACCCCTCCTCCCCAGTTCTGTAAGACCATGCCTTATACTGCAGTTTTCTGTGGTTACACTTCTTAGACCAACCTGCTGAAATATCTGAAAATGCTTAGAAGCTGTAGTGACAGCTACTGAGCTATGAGCTCTAGACATGGACTACACCTACTGTGTAGTGTCATATGTCATGCAGGTAACCATAAGCTCCCCTTGATTATCCTGCTTAAAAACTCCATTGACAGAACGATTCCTTTTTATACAGGTAACAGGTCCAGAAAATGTATGCCACTACAAATTGTCACCATGAACCACTATGTAAGCCATTATGATTTAGATCATTGCCATGTAAAATTGCCTCTGACGACTGCTATTTTGGGATATCAGAGTAAAGCTGGATGTCAATACTGAGCATCTACTCACCTTACCAAAAAGTATTCTACTGTACATGGCCGTGAACTGTTCCCCCTTAACACAAAATCCTTCCTCGTGAATGGACTGACCCAAATACAGTGGTGGCTCTTTAACCTCGCTTTGAGAGCACTCCCCATGTCTTTTTTGGAAACTCACAAGTTCTGGTTGGATGTCTTCTTTTGATCTTACAGCTCTTAATACTACTGTATCACTGATGTGCTCACTTCATCTATTTGGGGGATGACAACACTGACCTTCTGCATTGAGATCTAATACCAAGGAAAACAGTGCTTTAGCTGGTTCTGTATGCCCAGTTTCTACAAAAAGGCACAGTAAATGTTTGACACAATTTTTCAAAAGCCAATGTTTCCTTATTTTCTTTTAATTACCATTCTGAGATCATACGGAAATTTTCCATTTAGTGAACCATTCTTCAAATCTATGCTATTTTCTTGGCTTTCTCCACACATGCTGAACTTCTGAAACGTATCACATATGGATATATACCTACCATATAGACCCATATTTATCACAATAAATATTTTTTCACATATGCATGCCCTGGTATTTCTACACACTCAGCTTGACTAGAAGGAGCAGAATAGCTGACTCCACCTCCTTGCAGCACTTTATCTACCATAACCTTTCAAATGAAGTATAGGTAGATAAAATGGCTTCCTCACAGATATAATCATTAACCAAGCTTCAGTAATGGTAGAGCAGGCAATGAATGATGTTGATCTGCATTGATGCTTTCCTGAGAAAAATCCTCAAATTATGATATTTTACATACCTGCCAGGAGGGAAGAGAAATGTCTCATCAGCAACCAGTCTTGTTGCTTCTTCCTCACCATATCCTCCTTTATGGAGTCTCTTGCTCCATTACATTGATTGCACATTGTATTCTTTCTTAGCTGCGGTAAATCCATTCAAAGACTGATATATTGCTAGAAAAGAATAAATATGATATCACATAAATGCATAATAATGTCAGCAAATATAATGACCCTAACCAGGCTAATGCAATACAAAGTGTGCCAAATGAAGAAAGCAAAACATGTAAAGAGAGTAACATGTACATTTAGAATTGTCACCTTTCGCAATGCTGAAAATCAGACAAAAAACACCTACCCTGCATAGCCCCATCCCATTTGCATGCACTTTCATACCCATTCAATGACATAAATGCATATGTCATTAGGGCAGAACATTTCCTTTAGTCTATCTTTTTACCTAATTTCAGACTCGTTCATGTCATTACGCTTATCTTTCCTTTTTTGGATAATCTCAGACTCTTCCACATCACTTCAGCAATGCATTCTGTGAACAAAATCAGAATGAGGTTGCTTTTTAACAAAGTCTGGCATTCTATAAATGCTGCTAAACTGAGAATCATTCTGATTTCTGGATAGTCCAGAAAATACTAGATAGGTGACAAGCTTATGCACACTGCAATAAATGAGTCCTGAGGGATATTTTAAATCTTCCAATCCACTTAGACAGTATATTACAACTGTGTAAGATACAACAGGCAAAGGACTAAATCCAGAATGAGTTGAGCTGCACCTTTATATCTGCCAGTCATTGAGTAGGCCATCAGAAGGCATGGGCAAGATAACTTGTAAAATACTCACAAAATTAACAAGAGAAAGACATAATGAATGATGGCTCATTATATCTATTGCTCTCAAAGCATTTGACCATTAGGGAAAAATGATGGGAAATGTAGACAGTTGTATGAAACAGAATGAGGAGACCATTTTGCAAAGAAGAAAAACTTGGTGCTTATTTTTCATCAGGCATGTCAAGTAAGCCACAAAGATTCAATGTGTTGTAAGCTAACTGAATTGATACAGAAAACTGCAACTTCTGTGGTGGCCTCAGGACAAACAACATGATGAAAGACATTAGTCATTTAATATGTTCCTGTTTGAATGATTTTTCTTCGAGTATAGACTATGAGTGATAAACAGGATGGGTACACTGCCTGAGTTTTCACTTGAAAATTGAGTATGAAAAGTACTACTGTGTAGATCATTTTAGGAAAAGGGATGCTCTAGGAGAATGCAACATCAAATGAAAAGTAAGCAGAGTGACTTTTCAAGGGTATATTTCTTTTTTTCTGCATCCATGTGAAGAAAATCAATGCAATGATGGGATGGGTGTCTAGAAACTTCAGTAATATAGGGAGAAGGCAAAGGAGGACACAAAATAAAGCAAAAGGGAATTCTACATAATGGGAAGGAAAAATAAAAAACAGTGACAAGGAGCAAATAATGTCACTTGAAGGGTACATTTAAGGAATTTGATTTGTCATTGCATGATTTAATATTAATTTGATAGGCACACATCTGTCTGTAAGCTTTGGCTGAAAATGTTTTATATAAAACAAGGTAAATCTAAGTTTTTTGATGACACTGATCAACAAATTAGATATCACCTGACATTTCAAATACAGGAATTCAACCAGTGCTTTAGCATACAGAGAGAAACTCCTGACTATGGCCCTAGTGATCCAGATTTGACTAGCAACATGGGCATCTGAGGCAGTAGCAGGGATGGATGGCATACCAATCCTTGGGAAGGTAGGGTCACATACACAGGGTGCACCAACATGGCTGAATTCCCTGGTAGAGATTGGGAAAACAGATGCAAAGGTGCCACTCAAGGTGGATGGTGCGTCCTACAGATGCCAGCCCCTTGAGGAAATGAGGGCTGTTTCAGCACAAACATCCATTGCAGGTTGCACCCTCAAAATGTTATTGGACACATGCATGAGTTGAGTAAAATAGTGTAAACTAATTCTCAGCAGCACTGAGACACTGCATAGGAGTCCTCAAGTTCCTACCAGCCCTGGATGTAGATCAGGTATAAGCAAGGGAGGCTAAGTTACATTCACTAGACGTTATGCATGAGGAGGGGAGAAGAATTGGTGTTAGCTGATGATCACAATAGCATGACCTGTCATTGACAGACACATAGGTTCATAGGTTGGTACTAGGCTATTGACCCAAGGGCCTATACAAGCCTAGCCATAACAATTCCCTGGCTATTTCTTCCCACAGTATTTACTTCTCTGGACTCCTGTCTAGCAGGGCAACTCACATGATCCCAGGGGTGAATTTCCTATCTCCCATCCAATCATTAAGGTTCCTTTTAAAGCAGGCCAAAGAGGCACACTGCTTGACATGTATGGGCAGTCTATTCCAGAGTCTGGGGAGTTTCTGGGTCAGGAACCTATCCCTCCAGCATGTTTTGTTCATTGTGATGACAAGGTTTAGATTCCTGGAGCATGTGGCTCTGAGGGATTGGGATTTCTTTAAGTGTAGCATGTCCAGCAGCTCTTGGTTTGACATGGCCTTGTATGTTAAGCAGAGATTGTCTCTGAGTAGACGATATGCAACAGAGTATAGGTGGAGTTTTTTTAGACAGTCAGCATAGGGCATCTGCTTTAGGCCTGTGATTCTTTTAGTGAGGTATTTCTGTGGCCTTTGCAGTTGTTGCAGATGTCATGAGAGTTACATACCAAATGGGGTGTTGTATTCTATAATGGGTCTAATGAGGGATGAGTACAGTGGGGCAATGACCTCCTTTTTTCTGGATGAAATGCCCTTAGTGATGAGGTGTGCCACATAGAAGGATTTCCTGACTGTGTGACGATGTGGTTATCGAAGGTGAGACCACTGTCCAACTGTGTCCCTAAGTCTCTTATCACACTTTCGATATTTAGTGTACTGCCACCTATGCGGTAATTCATGGGTACATGTTTTTTCCCAAAGGGGCTAACTATACATTTCTTGGTATTGAGCTGGAGCCCATGGCTCTGGCACCAAGCATATGTTTCTGTAAGGCCCTTTTGTAGAATATCCACATCATTTGGGGATTCAGTAATGGCTCCCAGCTTGCAGTCATCTGTGAACTTTGTTAGCCAGAGTCCCTTAGTGTTGGCCTGCACTTCAAAGAAGTAGATGCCAAACAAGAGTGGTCCCAGGACTGAACCCTGAGGTACTCCACTTGTCACTTGTCTGGAGCTGGATTTGGAGTCGGCTACTTTTACACTGTGGGTTCTGTCATTAAGCCAGTTGGCAACCCATCGAGTGATGTAGGGATTAATGCCCAGCTTAGTAAGTGTATCTATGATTCTAGAGTGGGGGATGATGTTGAAGGCCCTGGCAAGGTCCAGATAGACTGTGTGGACCACCTTACGCTTGTCCACGCCTCTGGAGATGGATTCAAAGAAGTCAATCAGGTTCAGGAGACAAGATCTGCCATTTGTGAACCCAAACTGGGTGGGGTCCAGTGTTTGAAGGTTGCCAATGTCTTTGTTTATAAGTTCCATGGCTCATCAGACTGATGGGGCAGTAGTTCCCAGGATCCAAGGTGGATCCCCCCTTGTGGAGTGGGATAACTGTAGCTCTGCACCACTCAGTTGGCATGAAGCCTGAGGTGAGGCTATGATTAAACATGACACTTGGGTGAGGTGCCAGTTCATTTTGTAGTTTATGTAGTACACTGCCTGGGATGTCATCTGGTCCCATGGATGCTGTATTTTTAGCTTTGGATAGTGCATTTTTTACCTGTGTGGCCATTATTACCAGAATTTGGCAATCCTTTGGTATTGAGATGGGCCCTTTAGGGGGTGAGAGGGGGGTAAGTTTTGCAATGAATCGATCTGTCAGGGTATTGGCAAAATCCTTGGGATCAGTATATTTAATGCCATTCTGTTGTAGCTCAGAGCAGATCTGAGCATTGCCATTTAGATTCTTGACATAGCTATAGAATTTCTTGTGGTTGTCTTTGGAATCTTTGGCAATTTTATTTTTGTAACTAGCTTTGGAGGATTTTATGAAGGATCTCAGCTTCTTACTGAGGCTGGTAAGGGAGTCTTTTTGCATCCTTTGGTTTTCCTCTTTCTGCAATAGTTTCTTCCTTTTATTGTAAAGTTTTTTTATGGCAAGGGAAAACCATTTTGGCTTCCTATTTTTGGAGGAGAGCATCTTGGTTCTTTTGGGGATGGCACGATTCATGCATGAGTGGATGTGCTCATACAGTACCTTAGTGTAGGATTCAGCAGTCTAACTTTCAGTTCCCATCTGCATGGGTGTCATGAAGTTTGTCACTTCTGACTTGAGTAGCATGAAGTTGGCTTTGGAGAAGTTTTTTACAGAGGTTTCCTTACTGGGGGGGGGGGGTGAAGGTGGGATGTGGATATCAAGGGTGATTAGCTTATAGTCAGACCTGACCAACGAGGGGGTGACCATAGGTGAGGAGCATCAATTTCCCATGTTGGTAATGACCAGGTCTAGGATATTGGTGCCCCTGGTGGGACTAAGGATTAGTTGATCCAGGGCATTGGAATTTATCAATTCCAAAAACCATTAGGCAAAGGTGTTGGTACATGAGTAGTTTTCCCAGATAATGGCAGGGTAGTTGAAATCACCCAGTATTAGGGTGTTTGGTTATATCTTAATATTTCTCAGTATGTTTAGAAAGGTGTAGTGAGAATCTTGGAAAATGTTGGGGGATCTGTAGCAAGCTACAATTTGGATTGCAGTCTTACCTACTTTTAGTTGCACCTGGAGAATTTCAGATGCATTGTGTTGAGCAGCTAGTCTGGTGTTGTGAATATCCTTGGTGAATATGGACACTCCTCCACCTTTAGTGTCCTGGTTTGGTGGCCGAAAAGTGTGGTAAGAGTTGTAACCTGGTATTGCAGGGGTGCTCTCTGGAGCCTTGAACCAGGACTCAGTTACTGCACAGATATCAATGTTCTCCATTTTTAGGAGTGCCTCGAGAGAGTGCATTTTGAGGTTTAGACTTCTAGCATTGAGTAGCATTACCTACAGATTTTGCATGCCTGTACCTGTTACGGTGGTGGGTTTGTCCTTTGAACTTTGTGTAAAAAAGGCACTATAGGGGTGGCAAGAGCCTTAGCAAGTAGCCTGAATCCCAGGGATGACAGGTGCAGACCATCTCTGGCAAAGCATTGTGGTCTGTCGATCATGTTGTCCCAGGCAGACAGATACTGGATCCCCTTTGAATGACACCAGAAGCTTAGCCAACTGTTGAAGTCAATCATTTTGTCCTTATACTGTGGTATTATTCTGAGCGAAGGCAGGATGCTACTCAGGGCTAGGGTCATACCTGCCTGGGCCACATGACCCGAGTGCTCTTCCATGTCTCTTTTCATGTGGTCCAGGGAGGTACATCTCAAGTCATTCACTCCAACATGGACAATGGCAGAGTCATATTTGTACTTTTTGTGGAATGAGTTGAGTGCATGCATTATGTGCTGGATCCTGGCACCCGACAGGCAGCTAACTGTAATTTTCTCCTTGTTCAACTTGCTGAGTGGGACATCAGTGTGCCTGACTATAGAGTCACCTATGACTAAAGTGTTGGGTACGTTGTCTTGCTTTAGGGGCTGTTGCTGGGTGGCACACAGGTGTTGTGAGCTATGTGACACTTTGATTGTGATCGGTGTTTGTTTGCGTTTCAGCTTTGGAGGTCCTTGTTGCCTGGACGGGTTACTGTTAAGGGCCTCCACATATGTGGATTTAGTGTTGCTAAGTGTGGGTGTTGGTGGTGTAGATTTAGAAGGGCTATGTGTTGCTTGAGGTGTAGTGCGGTTGTTAACCTTCTCCTCTTGACTGTCTAGCACAGTCTTGGGTGGAGAGAGTTTTGCTTCCAGCTTGGCTATGTAAGTGCATCTCTTGCAGGTTGTAGTGTTGGGTAGTAGGAGGAGAGGGTTGTCTGTGTTTATGAGGCAATTGCTGCATTGTCCCAGTATGTCCAGATTCACCAGGTAGACAGGAGAAATCACCAGAATCTGACCCTTGGACATGCCTAGTTTGGTACTTTTTTTTTTTTTAGTACAAGAGCTGTTTTCCCTTACCTTAGCAAGGTACTTTGCAGTTATAGGCTGTTTAGTGCCTACGATTAATTTCTCCTTATTAACAAGGAGAGTTGAGTGCTTGTATCAGTTTAAGACTTCCTAGGACTTTCCAGCAAGTTTTAAAGCAAGTGCTAGTCACAGGGATACTTAAAGATAAGATGAAAAAAAATGGTTTATCCTAAACACTGCAGTGTGCACTAGAGGAGTTAGATGTGAAAGTAGGTAACTTAAGTTTTACCTGTCTAAAAAGTTAAGTTGTAGTGGAGAGTCACTATTTTTAAAACAGCAAGATAGATTGAAAAGGGGTAGTCACTTTTGTATTTTGGTACTATGGAATACAGTAGGATGGCCAATAAATTTAAATAGTTGAAGGGGAGTGATTCTTACTCACACAAGCCAGTAAAAAACAGAGAGGAAATGAGATGTATGGTCAAATTAACATACAGAGAAGGCAGCTAGAAAGACAGTGGTGTTTAAGAGCACTACAGTAACCAGGTAGGGGAAAAAAACTTCTGCCTGACTCACAAGAGACAGAGCTGTGGTCTCTTTTCAATTTTTAATATGCAGTTAAAAGCCGAATACAAGTTAAACACAAGGTAAATAAAACAAATCACAGTATTCAAAATAGAAATAGGCAATAAAGTAATACAACAAATAACACACAGTAACATGATACATGATTGACAGACACACTAGCATGATTTGTCATTGATAGACACAGAGGTGCTAGGAAAATGAGCATTGCTGACTGTCTTTGTCCACAAGATACATATTGTTATGTTGACACAAATGTAATTTGTCCTCCTTACCCAACATGCAGTCTTGTTCAGGTACAACAGTGTTAATGATACAAAGTATGTAAGCTGTCAGACAGGAAGACTGAGAATGCACTAGCTATAATTGAGTATGGGAAGTAACTCTGTAACTCTCATGTTATGTTTTAGGAATACTTATTTTTTTAATCAAATTTTCAAAGTGAATTAGCCTTGCAGTTTTAGATTCTGGAACTGTGGATAAGAGAACAAACATTTCTTAGAAACTAATATCTGATTACTTGATCTAGAAATTCAGCAAGAGGAGCACTAGAACATATTACAGGACACTTAGTTTAGTGTTACCATTACACTGTCCATACAGTGAAGATTACAATGTTCTTTTCCATTTTTTACCACTAACAGTGTATAACAACAGCAGCATTACTGTAGACACTGGGCACTGAATTAACAATTCCCAACAGTATGATGATTAATATCAGTGTGTATCAAATTATATGATCATGATGTGGATAGTGCACTATAACACTAAGTATAAAACTCTTATTTCTAGCAGGTTTCATTATTTAGCAATGCAATAATTCTTGGACTGTGCGGGCTGTGATGGGGAATTCAATACCACCCTTAGGTATGACATTATAGGAAGCATATTTCAAACATTATGAGGGGTAGTGTTATCAATTATGTTCAGCTCTGGAAAGTGTTATTGTATACATTCATGGAAAAAAGCAAAATCAATGGCTGCAAATCAGGCTGCCTCTTCATTAATGAAAGAACTGTTTCTATGCATTTTATCAAGCTAAACAGTTTAAGAACATATTTGAATAGCTTCATTATTTTAGTCTGCTTGTTGTGTTTGTGTCATTAAACATTAATTATAGTCCATCAGAATCACTTGCCATTCAATCCACTGTCAAGATTATTATTATTATTTTTTTTGTGGGGGGCAAATCCACTTTCATTTCCCTTGCTACCTATATGCACCTCCTCCAAGAACTCAGTGTATCAGAGAAAAAAGATATGCCCAAGACAGCACAATCAAGAACTAATCTCAGGTATCACACATTTGCAATCAGCATTTACATTGTTGGTCTACTTTGTGGTGACCTTAAGCATAATAACCTATGTGTGGCTTAGTTAAGTTCACTTCAACAATTGGCTAAGTTTCTGGTGTCATTCTAAGGGGATCCAGTATATGTCTGCCTGGGATGACATGATCGACAGACCTTGATGATTTGCCAGAGATGGCCTGCACCTGTCACCTCTGGGAATCTGGATACTAGCCATGGCTCTAACCACCCCTATACTGCCTTTTTTTAGGCAGTGTCTTGAAGACAAAATTACCACTGTAACAGATACAAGCAAACGTAATCTGAGGGTTATGCTACTCAATGCTAGAAGTCTAAATCTCAAAATGCACTCTTTAAAATGGAGAACATCGACATCAGTGCAGTAACAGAGACTTGGTTCAAGGCTCCAGAGTGCATCCCAGCACTACCAGGATATGATTCATACCACACCTTGCAGCCCCTAAACCTGGACTGAAGCCCTAAAGGCAGTGGTGTCTCCATATTCATGAAGGATATGCACACCTCCAGACTAGTAGCCCAACATAATGCATCTGAAATACTTCAGGTACAACTAACACTTTGTAAAACTGTAATTCAGGTTGTAGGCTGCTATAGATTCCCCACCATGTCCCAAGACTCCCACTCTACATTCTTAAACACACTGGAAAATATTAAGGTAAATGCAATACCCTTATACTGGGAGACTTTAACTACGCCCCCCATTAACTGGGAAAATTACATATGTACCAACGCATTTGCTCAATGTTTTCTGAAATTCATTAATTCCAATGCCCTGGACCAACTTATTTTTACCTCCACCAGGGGAAGAAACATCCTTGGCCTGGTGATTACTAACATGGGCAACCATTGCTCTACACCAGAAATCAACTCCTTCCTGGTCAGATCTGACATCATGCTAGTAGCCATGGATATCCACATACCACCTTCACCTCCCTGTAAAGGAAACCACTGTGAAAAACTTCTCCAAACCCAATTTTGGGCTTCTAAAACAGAGGTGGCAAACTTCACATCACCCATGCAAATGGAAAATAGTTGCATGACTGCTTAATCATACACCAATGCACTGTATGAGCACATACACAAGTGTATGGAACTGTCCATACCAAACAGAACCAAGATGCTCTCCTCCAAAAAAAGGAAGCCAATCTGGTGGACCCCTGTCATAAACAGGCTCTACAACAGAAAGAAGAAACTGGTGCAGAAAAGGGTAAAGTCACAAGACTGGAAAAAACTCCCTTGAGATCCCTCATCAAATCCTCTAAAGCTAGCTATGAAAACAAAACTGATTCAGATACTATGGACAACCACAAAGCATTCTATAGTTATGTCAAGAATTACAGGGCAATACTCAGATCTGCTCTGAGCTACAGCACAATGGCAACACGTATAGCGAGCCAACTGATATTGCCAATATAATGGCTGACAGGTTCAGTGTGAACTTTACCCCCCTTTCACCTCCTAAAGGGCCAATCACAATACCTGAGGAATGCCAAGACCCTAATATAATGGCTGCACAAGTAAAAACCACACTGTCCAAAGCCACGAATACAGCTTCCATGGGACCTGATAGTATCCCTGGCTGTGTTCTACATGAATTAAAAAGTGAACTGGTACCACATCTGAGTGCCCTGTTCAATCACAGCCTCACTTCAGGCTTTGTCCCTTCAGAATGGCAAACTGCTACAGTCATCCCACTCCACAAAGGAGGGGCAACTACTGACCCCGGGTACTACTGCCCCATTAGCCTGACAAGTCTGATATGTAAGGCTATGGAACGTCATCATGGACCTTATAAATAGGGACATAGGGAATCTCCAAACTCTGGACCACACACAGGTTGGGTTTGTGAAAGGTAGATCATGCCTGCTCAACCTGATAGACTTTTTGAGTCTGTTACCAGAGCTGTGGATGAAGGCAAGGAATTTGACACAGCCTACCTCAATGTTGCCAAGGCCTTCAACACCAAGGCCATACCTCACTCAGGAATCATAGATAGACTCACTAAACTAGGCATAAACCCCAATGTAATAAGATGGGTTGCCAACTGGCTCACTGAGAGTACCCACACTGTCAAAGTAGTGGACTGCAAATCTGACTACCGACCAGTTACAAGTGGAGTCCCACAGGAATCAGTCCTAGATCTTCTCCTGCTTGGCATCTACTTCTCTGAAGATCAAGCCAATAGTGGCTGACAAAGCTCACCAATGATTGCAAACTGGGAGTCATTTTTGATTCATCAATTGATTTAGACATTCTAAGGAAAGGCCTTACTGAGACCAATGACTGGTCCCAGAACCATATCCTAAAGCTCAATGCCAAAAAGTGCATTGTCATTCCCTTTGGAAAAAATTCAGTACCCATGAACTACAACATCAAAGGTAGTCCATTCCTTGTTAGAGGGCAGATAATTCTGAGAACAAAGGCTAGTTTTGCAAACTTGGAATTCAGCTATTTAATTGCTTTCAAAGACAGAAAACAGCAAGCAAACTACAAATAAAATATTGAAAAAAGATTTAAAATTACTTGCCTTTCTGGCTTAATTACATAAAGACAGATATTTTTGAGCCACTGTTCTCAGATATTTTTTCACATATTTCAGTGCTCTGTCTTCATTGTTATGGAAGATTTGTACTAGCTTTAAGGCATAAATTATCCTGTCATGCACCAGCATTATCATGACCTGATCCACAAATGCATATCTAAAACTAGAAGGAAAATGTTATAAAAATATCAATTACATCTAGTTCAACTTTTAATGTACTGAAGTAGAAAATATATGACATAAAAGACTGACTGAGTACAGTACACTTAAAGATCTTGCAAAGGTGTGCAACACACTTTTACTTAAAGCAATAAATAGAAAATTAAAAATATCATATATCAAGCCATAGGTAATTAAATCAGTAAAAAAATGGTTTAGCATCAGGACCCAGTAAGTAAGGCAAGTGCTTATCTGTCTTGACTGACTGTCTGTATATCTATCTCAAACAGGTGCTACTACTGGAGTGACATATAGGTCTCTACATGGATGACTTCTTTATGAACCATTCTTTTCAGACCTGTAAGTGAGAAATGGAATCAGGATAAACAAATAACCTTATTTAAGGAAAATGAATTTAATAATTAATTGAATAAGAATGGCAACATTCTCTGAAAAAGGTCTAATAAACACACACCTGGTACAGTAGTAAGATTATTGCCATTAATGCCAATAAATGTAGCATTATGAAATTGACAAAAAAAATAATTATGATACCAAAATAATCACTTATCATATAACAATAACAGTCTTCAGATAACTAGGAACAATGCAGACAAAAATGTAAACTTTAACTTGCTTACAATTACTAGAAGTCAAAAAGCATATTATGTAGTCCAACTTATTCTAATAAGTATGTCAAGTTACTTGAGGACAATCATTGTACCATTTTCATGAAGCTGAATAAAGTGTATATAGGACTTTATTCTGTACTCTTTAAACAACCATCTGAAGCATCCTGAATAGGTATAATGATTCCTTAGAAAAAAGAATTATAGGGCTGAACACCGTGAACTGTTTGAAAAGTCTTCAAAAATGGTCATTGTATTATGTTACCTGTAGGTTATTATAAAGGTGAGATATGCCCTCTCTCCACTGTAATGCCTGTTATGATTATGTTTAAAAGGCTATACTTGAAACACTGAATTAACATCAGACTGGAAAGTCTAATTTTAAAATTACACTGTACATCACCTTCTAAAATTATGAAATAAACTTCCCTTTACAGTCAGAAGAAGCCCATCATTAACTTTCTTCAAAAATAGTCTGGATAAATATGTGAGAATTGGTTATTAATGTACTTTGAAATAATCTTGATAAAATATATAGGAAAAACAAAACATCAATATGTGGTTAAGGCAATCAAGCTTAGTGGGACATGAGTTTCACCTTCAAACCTATGAACATATAGAATTTTATTAATGGAAAGCAAATTTACATAATCGATGAATCAACACATTCATGAGCACAGCGTGCAGTCAATTAAAAGGGTCGCATGTGCTGTGTATGGTATGATGACGTTAGTCTGGGGTGATTCATACAGGCAGACCAAGTACATACTAACATGCACATAGTGCTGATTCAGAATTTGTGACAAAACAGATCAAAGGTGGCAGAATTTATGTAATATAAGCCCTTCATCGTCAGGTGCATTCCATAAATGAAAACATCAGGTGGTACGATGCCAGGACACTTCTATGGGCTGGGCTTGTAAAGGCTCCAGGGCCATTAGCCTAGTACACACCTATGAACCTATGAAAGCTATATTGCTGCCCATAAATAATCTGTAGTAGCTGGAACCCATCTGAATGATGACATCGTTCTCTAGTCCATGTGATGCTTTGGGATTGCTATGTGTGCTTATTCTATTAATATTTCTCACAATGCAGAATAAAATCAGCAGCAACAAAATAACTTTTGCATTTATTAAATACCATTGAAACAGGTATAATGACACTGCAATGCTGTCAGAAGGAAAAATAGTAAAACTGTGATAGTTTTAGAAGGGTGCTACCAATAACGTGTAATAGTAACAAACCTACAGACTGAGAGGGTACTAGGTGAAGTACAGTGTAATACCTAAAAGTGTGAAAATCGGTAACAATGTGCTGTGCTTCCAGTGTATTTTTGTAAAGCACAGTCCAGCAGTGCAGCACATTAACTTGCCAGGTATAAAACACAACCTACCAGTACAGCTAATTAAATTGGAAGGTACCAGTTTGAAAGAACTTCTCAGCACTCTCCCTCATCCAATGAACACTGTGGATCCCATGGTATAGGAACCTTAAGTGGATGAATATAACAGCTAATACCTGCTGGCAGGTATATATACCTCAGTGATTGTGAAGTATGCTGTTGTTGTTGTGTCTTTTGCTTATCCCGGTTAGGGGTCACCACAGTGGAACTCCGGTCGGCTAATGTTTGGTAGAGGATTTTTACATGCCGATTTACCAGCCCTGATGTGCAACCTTCAACGAAGGCATGCCCATTCATGAATGCCTCCACACAGAAGACGCTCTAGCTGAGAATCGAACGGGACAACGTCTTGCTGTGAGGCGACAATGCTTTGTTGTATGATAGGGTGTATTTGTCTGCTCTACTGTCACAGCACAGGAGGGCTCATCAAGTTAAGAGCCTCATTTACAACAACAACTGAAAGACTTTCATTTGATTGTCATGTTTATTAAGGGATCTACATCTTTTGATGTTTCCATCATTTCTGTCAGTTTAAAAGTGGTGCTATCTAACTGATAAACTGCTTTCTGTGGAGAAATTGTGTTTATTTTATTATTGTGAGGCTGCCATAATGTTTGAAAGTACTTTTTACTGTTTTTTTCTGTCCAAAAAGTAACTTTTGTGGAATGGTAGTTTTACTGCCACTGCTGCTTGTTTTCTCCAGGATACCGGCACCATTTTTAGCTTGACCATGGAACAGATTGTCACTATCACAGTTGGCTCTTCTTCTACCCACAAAAAGAAAAAGTTAAGCCAACATCCTTTGCCACCACAGGAGGCTAACAATTTTCCTCTGCTGTAAGTGGGTGACTCTGCTGTCGCCAACTGTTGTACCTCAGACCACTCATCTTTTACCCAGATCCCCCTGGTGTGGCACTATTTACCAGAGGTTAGATACTTCCTCTGAGACTGTTGGGGCCCCCTTTGTGGGCAAGGGAAAATCATTCTTGTTGGTCCTAGGAGAGGGAACAGGGAGCATTGACCTGTTGGGTCAAAATGCTGTGCCAATCCATAGAGAAGCAGCAGCTGCCATTAATAACACTGTTGGCTCCATTTTTCTTATCAAAAAGAAACAAAAAAAAGAACATGTATCTACTCCTCCTCAAATTTCTTTGGATAGAAGTAGTTTACTGGGACTGGCTCAGGGTTTGATTCAAGCTATTGATGCTTTTTGTAGAATAGTTTCCAGTAAAAGAAAGAGAGGTACCTCTTTTCCTGAAGAGATTCGAGATTCTGAATCAGAACAGGAAGTTGCAAGGATAGATTTGTGGTTTTATCCTCAGATTTCTGATTTAGACTCAGAAGAACGCTGTCTTTCTGATTCTTCCTGAGGGATTTCTCTTTCTCTGAGACTATTTTATGTCCAAATGTTTCAGTGAGAGAACAGGGAGGTTCCTCAGTCCTTAAAAAATACAGAAGGATTTTCTAGAGCCTATAGCCATTCCTGCTGTCTTGTCTGCATGTGTGTGCCTTACTACCTGCAGCTCTCATGAGAGTCGGCCAGCTGTCCCTAAAAAGGCAGATAGGATGTATAAAGTTCCTTACTCTCTAAAATTTGTATACACTATTCTCAAACCTAACCCAGCAACTATAGCTTTAGTTGATTCTCCTGCTGCTAAGCACTTAGTTAATTCCAATCCCGCTCTTTCTAATAAGGATAAGGTATTTTGTATCTCCACATCAGACTGTAACAAGCTTGATTATCCTGAAGTGTTGCTATGCTTGGAACACATACTATACAATGGTCAGATACACATCAATATGATTTTAAAACATATAATGCACAAATGAGAATTTTACACTGATGTTGTAGCTCAGCAATGTTTTGATGGGTACACCATTAGTATACATGTAGCAATGGAGTTGTGGACTGTGATTTCTCCTGTGTTAGTCTGCAATGTTATTCACATAAATAGTCTACTAACATTTAGAGTACAAGCACTGCTACAGATTTATGAATCACAGACATTGGTGCCTCCTCCACTTGTTACATATCACCTTTATACCTCGTCTCTCACAGGTAAGCAGCAGTATATGCATATAGTCCCCAGATGACAGGGGAGTTTATGAATTGGATAGGGGTCTGGTATATGGTTCGTACCATAAGCCAGACTTACACAGTTGTACAACATGTTTATGAATGTTACTATAAGATACCATTTCAGTAGTGAATGAATCATCTCTAACATCAATCCTTTCTTTTTCCATTTTCTACATTGGGTTGGGGTGTCATGTCAATTGCTGCCATCTCTCTTGATCAATCCCACTCTCCTACCTTCTTTCAAAGTCAGGGCTAATTGTCACAGGTGTACTCACACAATCCATCCACCTCTTTGCTGGATACCCTTATTTCCTCTTGCCTTCTTTCCTGTCTGCTCCAAATCCTCTTAGATTGTCTTCTGCTTTTCTGCACATGTACCCAAACCACTTTAATGTGTTCCCTTTGACCTTCCCTGAAATTGGAGGTAATATGGCTTTTGCTTTGATGCCCTCATTTCTTCTTCTGTCCCACAGTATGCATTCTACTCCCTAAGTAACTTCATCTCCATCGCCTCTAACTTCCAAAACATCTCTGCCTTTACTGGCAAGATTTCTGCACCATACAGTAGTAATGGTCACAATACTGTTTTGTACACCTTACTTTTCAGTTTCTTTGGTATTCTTCTTTCATACAGTACCTCTGACACTCTGTGCCATTTGGCTGCAGCCCCTCTGATTCTAGCTTTGACTTCATTCAGGCTTCCCTTCTTCTCAACCACCCTTCCAGATACTTGAAGCTGTTAAGATATTGTGACGCCCCACCACTGTACCAGTAATCAAGGACCATCAATCCTCACCACTGGTGGACATACACTGGGAGGATGATAAGTACATACACAGTATTTCCAGATGAAGCTCTCTGAATCAATGTGCAATTTCCCTTAAGAGCACACAGAGACAACAGTCAGTCCGGGGATGGTTTCTCCCTCTTCCTCCAGATCCCAAGTAAGACTCTCCACTGGCACAGCTATAGAGTTGAGATCTCAGCTGAGTGACCAAGCCAAAACCTCCAGCAACCTCTCTGTCCAGCCAGTGCTTCACATCCCTGTCCAAGAAGCTGACAAACACACTCTTTGACGTTTGATTTACACACACACACACACACACACACACACACACACACACACACCACACACACACACACATGGGAAAGGCTGTCACAGGTTTACTAACTATGACCCCTTCTGCCCAGGCTATAAAGTAGTTTCCACTGCCACCAGTCAACTCCTTATCAGCTGCTTTAAAGCCCTTAACAAAGGGTGTCCAATCTTACTGTGTAATATTAATAATAACCGAAATAGTAGTTTGACCAAGAGCAAGGCTATTAGATGTGGCCCACAGTGTCACCAAATAAGTATGCAAGTACTCTCAAAACTTAAATATCTCTACACAAATCTGAAAAAATATATTGAGCTTTACTTGCTTACGGTGATGAGAGATAACATTTACCTTAGGACTTTGTGTCCCTACCTACCCTCTAACTAACATAGCTTATGGATTTATTTATTTATTTCTTTTTTAGTCCTGTATACAATATACTAAGCTTCCTTGTTTAACAATGTCTTGTAAGAGACCAGCTTTCTGACAGTGTGAATATCCTGTAACAGTGTCCTGATGTCCATGTAGAAAAACATATTTTTGAGGAAACATTTGGATCTTTGTATAAAAACATCTGTTCTTGTGTCATATCCTGTTTTTTGTTCTTGCATACATCCTGTTTGAGAAAACACACAATTTCATTTTTATTTTAACATTTTGGTCGTGTGTCTTTGAACTGCCCATTAACATCTTGGTAAAGTACTGAACTGGAAACTATAATATTAGAATGAAAATATTTATTTTTATTTATTTAAAACCAACCAATATACAACTTGACACATTTTTTTCAAACTTATTACAATGTATTCTGTACAGTATGTGTATTGTATTTAGTTTGTTTTTGCTGTTCATGCATTTCAAATCTAGTAGGTATACTCCAACTTTTTTTTTTAATTTTTTTTTTCACACATTCATTCATAGACATTAATTTCATTTTACTGAATTTTTTCTGCATTTGTACATACACAAAGACTAAAAAACATTTAGTCTAATCTTACAAATTTAATAACATTAATATTGGCGAAATCTTGGAAAATGTTTGTCTCTTTAGACATTAATTAGAAACATTTTTGTTTTTATTTGTTTTTTTTTTTGCCAACAAAAAAAACATAAAAAAATGCTAACATATTTGCTATATTAAACATTTTTGCTTTATTTTTATTCTATTCTCTCTCTTTTATATAATTAATAAAGCAATTTTAATCTCTTTTAACCATTACCATTATGATTAACAACAACTAAAATATCTTATCCTTATCAGGTCAGGTTTAGTTTACCAGTATTTCTAATACACTAATAATACTTTTTTTCCTCTCCTCCCTAAGAGGTATTGTCAAGAAGGGAGAGATATTTTTCCTGTAGCTTTATTTTAGACCCTTATTATTTATTTTTGTAGTAGCACTGTTTACCTGCCCTGTAAGGAGAATGTGTATGATGTCAGCCTAACTACTGTTAATAGGTTTTTTTTATTAAATTATGAACTTTTGTCTGATTTGATGATTTTTTATAAAAGCTTTTGCTTTTTACTACCTACCACTAGTATTTATTTACACCCTCTGCACATGATTTGAACTGTATGTATACTATAGCCCATTTGCTGGCTGTACTTGATGCAACTGAGTTTTTCTGTCTTGCTTTAAATGAATGAAGTAAAACATTTAAAGATGATTTGTCAGACATCAGATCCTACCATCCTACGTTATACAGCTTTTATATTCATAAAATCTAACAAAATCAGCCACAATGAAAGGTTTAAATGTATGTAATAATAAATAAAAGAACAAAACATTATTAAATATAAATATTCACAGTGACATCAGAGTTCAAAACCAAAGGACATATTTAAAACAACATTGCAGGATAGTCTTAAATATATAAAGAAATACATCTAAAGTAAGCTTTACTATATTCCTGACTGAATCTAAGAGAATAACTATACCCTAGAAACTTACTTTATTAGACCAAGGCAGATGTGGTGAATGGATCTTCTAGTTGTTGTCAGGTCCAAGACAGAATACAGAATGCTCTGTCTCATTAACAGACTTCTCAAATGAATATCTCAAATATTACTACTGGGATAACTTGCAGAATGACATCATTTATTGTCATGTGACTGCTTGTTCCAAGGCCAAACCATCATTGATGAAGCTGGCAATATTTAGCATCTACCTGTAAATATACAGAAAAGGGCTTCTCCTCAGATCTCTGGCAGATGCTGGAAGTCATAAAACAATTGCATTCCTTTATGCTTCCATGACTAGTAATTACTTCACCCTAAAGACAATACAGAAAGTTTCCCAGTACAGACATTGTATTTGTTGCTATATTGAAAACTGAAAAATACTATATTTTATGACCTATCCATAAAGTAATTTAATTTCAGTTATTTTTCTGAAGTTAACCTCCTGTATTCCACTTTCCACTGTTAAAAAATATACATTTAAACAGTTACAATAGTGAATGTACATTACTGTTCTCTTCCAGTAGGGCACACTGCAGATCCATTTTAAACACAAGCATTTTACAAACACCTTTTCAACACACACACACACACACACACACACACACACACACACACACACACACACACACACACACACGCACACACACACGCACACACACACACACACACACACACACACACACACACACATGCACACACACACACACACACATCTGTATAAGCAGTTTGATATACACATGACATACAGTTCTAATACATTTGTAACACAAGCATCTTACACAAATCATTTCTATCTTCACCAGTGACATTTAATTATTTACAAAATTCCAGCCAGCTGGGCTGGCAGTATCTCCTTTTGTCATGCCTGTAACACTGTTTTCCCTTCTACTTCAATTTTCAGCTTCTTTTTAATTTTCCCATTTGCTGCCATTACAGCTGTTTTATCTGTACTCACTTTCATCCCATGTGCCTTCGATTTTGCATTCCATGCCATTATCCTTTGCTGAAGTCCTTGTTCAGAGTCTGCCTGTAATGACACATCATCTGCATTCGGCAACTTTGCTCATCTGTCAACTTCAGCCTTTTTGCAGATGTAGGTCATCACCAGTATGAGCAGCAGTGGGCTCAGTGTTGAACCCTGATGCATAACTAATCCCAATGTAAACCCCTCTGTGAGACTGAACACTGTTCGTACTTAAGTCATTGACTCCTTGTACATACACTGCATTAATTCAATCAATGTTTCTGGGACTTTAAACAACTGCAGGACTACCCAAATCAGCTTTCCTGGGACCCTGTCATGTGCTTTATCCAAGTCTAGGAATGCCCAGTTAGTCTCTTTCCTCATCTCTAGTTTTTTCTCAACAATCTGTCTCACCTCAAACATTGGGGTGGTTGTGATACATCCTGATCTGAATCTACACTGTTAACCTCCCATCTTACTTTCTACTTCTCTGTGTATTTATCATTCGCCCTCTCCAAAACTTCCATGCAGTGTCAAAGGAGATTGATAACTCTGTCCTGACTACAGTTGTGGATAAAACCTTTGCTCTTGTATACTGGTACTAGTATGGTTATTCTCCAGTCATCTGGGATACACTTTTATCCCAGTACTGTTACGAGTACCCTTAAGAGCCATTTCTCCACTACTCAAGCAATATCTTAATCATATCTTCTGTAACCTCATGTGAACATGCTGCTTTCCCTGACTTAATTTTTCTTAGTACTGTTCTTACTTCTTGGGTGGGCTCCTCCTCCTCTTTCATTGTAGGCTGTATCTGGGGAAGTAAAGCTTCTGAAGGGTTTATGTAATTCAGAATTTGCTGGAAGTACACCTTCCATCTGCCTTTGATTTCCTGTGGGCTGGTGAGCAGGTTGTTGCTGGCATCCCTTACAAAGGATGTCAGACTATCTTCTTTATCTTTCTGTCTTTGCCTTGCAACCTGACAGAGTTTCTTTGTGCCATTTGCAGAGTCATTTTCCAGGAGCTGGTAGAATGCATCTGAAGCCTTGTTCTTTGCTAATGCAACTCCTGTCTTAACATCTTTATTAGCAAACCAGTATTCCTTCTTACCATAGTCCATCTATTCTATCTCCTAGTTTTTCGTGCACTACTACTTTCTTTTGATAGTTTCCTGGACTTCTGCATTTCCATACCTGGCTCTGTCACATACATGTTCTGTAGTCCGCACACATGCTGTTTTGGGGTATTGTCATTCTTCTTCAACTTCACCTATTTCTTGCATTCCTGAGGTGCTTGAGCCTTGAATGCTTCATTGAACGCTTGTGATTTCTCTCCAGTCAACGTCCAGGTTTTTAGCCTAGTATCTATTGATCTTACAGCCTTCTCTGCCCACTGCTTGCAGCAGATTGTGGCAACCAGTGGTTTATGCTGTGGGACAACTGTTTCACTGGGAGTGACTTTACAATCACCAAGTGCCCTTTCATTACTAGGAGGAAGTCTGCTTGATTTGCATGTTGGCCACCCTTGTATGTGACCTTGTGACTGTCTGTCTCACTGAACCACATGTTGCCCACCATCAAAGCGTTTGCCAGACAGAAATCTCGAATGGCCTCTCCTTCTTTATTCCTATTACCCCAGCCATGTGGACTTAGGCAGTCCTCATATCCTGTTCAGTCTGCCCTGATATGTGCATTCAGGCCACCCATTTCTCAACTCCAATTCATGTTATCCTGCTTTATCTAGTAAGTCATGCAACTGCTGTATAAATGCACTCTTTTCTTCACTATCACAACCCTGCTGTGGAGCATAGGCTGAGGTTATGAATATTGTCTATGCTGGAGTCTGATTGCTAAGACTCTGCAACTAATTCTGATGGCATCCCTCACTGTCTTCTGAAGCCTCTCCCTCACCACAGTTCCCACACCATTTCCAGTTTGTCCCTTTCCTGTGTAGTAGGACTCTGGGACCCTAAGCCAAATGCCTTTGCTGCACTGCCCTTCTGTCTTGTCTCGTGGGTATGTAGGATGCCCAGCCTCCTCCTTATCATCATGTCATCCACTTCCAAGCTGCATCCTGTCAGTGAACCTACACTGAGTGCAGGAGTATTTACTTCATGTTTAACAGGTTGATTGGTTTTACATCCAGCTTTCAATCAACAGATCTATACCAGGTAACTCGTGCTGGGCATCCGGACACCAGCCAGCCATCAGCTTGATCCAAGGCTGCTTAAGCTTTATGGTAAGGACACATATTGGCCAGTAGGGGTAGATACACCCCTACTACTTTTAGCATTGGTCCCTGGCACAGGTTAGAGTGTACTGGTTCCTCAACCCACTTATCATCATCAAATATCCATGCCTATTTGGAGATATTAGTCAATACAAGCAAATCACCTAGATCCAGTTTTTATACCATCAAGGTGTCTAGCCCTGACATGGTGCACACTCTGGGATCCCTGTTTTCCTATCATGAGGACACTGCACACCGCAGTCGATGCCTGAAGTAGTTAGTCTATACAGCTCTTACCCCTACAGGTCACCATCTAGACTTTGTGCTGCTGCCGAAAGCTCCATTCTTGGGTGCGTTTGAGGTAGAAATGTAGATTTTTTAGGAGGTGGGAGTAGCCCCAACATAGACTCAGGGAGAACATTCAACCTTCAGCATATAGTAAAAATCATCAGGATATGATGGAGTTACATTACCAATGTCTATAATGGATATCATCTTGCATTAATGCATCTTGGAATGTGACCAGGCAACTTTGATTTATGCAGAGTATCTCCAAATTAAGTTATTAGAAGCAAGTGGGAAGAGATTTTTCTAAACAAGTATTACTCCATTATTTCTGACCTTGTATCCTTAGCTAAATCAAATCTATCAAAAAGTGGCAGCAATTTCATGATTTGTATAAATCTGTGTATTGACTGAACACATATCTGCGATAGACTTTCAGAGGCCCTGTAGTAGATTTACTTTAAACTCCGCAGTTTGCGCTTAATAGTTATCCTAAATATTTATGTTTGTAGAGTTTTGAGGATTTGCAAACATTTATCTCCCTTTCTTTTTCTCTGGCTCTTTGTCAATGCAGCACACATAAGGACTTGCATATCTATATGAGGAAGCTAATAGATTTGTGCATGGTTTGCAGCTAAGTAAACTATTCATTATATTGCTGCACCTACTTCGAATATGATTTGCAATAAATTACAGTTCTAAAACTGGGACATAGCATTGGTGTGTAGACCTTTATTCTAAAACACAAATGTCCATGATACTGTAAATGTATTGCCAAAGGAGTTATTGTAGGATAAAAGTTGTACACTTTACAGAATGCCCCAAATCATTGTTCAGGTAACACTCAGAAGTTACTATTAACCTATATTGTAAGGGAATCCTTATAAAAATAGTATAATAGCACATCACAAATTTGTTTTCAAAATACTTCAAGGAATTTAATAATGTAGTAACAGCTTTAATTTGGAGAAGTTCTACCCTAGTTTGGTATACTAATGCCATATCAAAACTACACTGCTTCATCCTCACTTGCTTGGCTGAATTATACAAAAAAATTACATCTTGAATATACAAAGCATCTAAACCCACCTGCTTGGGGTTAGAACATTTTCACACAAACTAACCAAAAGGGGGAAAATACATGACTAAAGAAACAAGCGCAATTTTCTACAGAAGCAATCTCACTTGCACACCTGGGAGGTTTCTTATCTTAATATTTCCCCCTTAGGGTAACTGCACTTTGAAGAAAGACAATCACAAAAATAAAATGATAAGAAGTGCCTAGTGATTTTTTCCACTATTCCATAATATTGAATATTATACAAGTCAGTCTACATTGAGCAGGGATTTATTGCTCTTATATTATGTAAACACATTAATTATGAGCACCCGCACTCTTAAGCTATCATCATCATCTCCTTTCGGCTTATCCCGGTTAGGGGTCGCCACAGAGGAACAACGGTCCACAAAACGACTGGCAGTGGAATTTTATGGTGCTGAGTTGCCAGCTCGGTGCCCAATCTTCCACAGAAGGCACACACATGCACACACTCACACCTAGGGCCAACTGAGAGTGTCCAATCCACCTACAGCATGTCTTTGAGATGTGGGAGGAAACCGGAGCACCTAGAGGAAACCCACGCGACCACACGTAGGACATGCAGACTCTACACAGAAGGCACCCCAGCCGAGAATTGAACCAGAGAACCCCACACTCTTAAGCTATGATGGTTGAAAAACTGAAAAATTAGTTTAGTATTTGAAAACTGAAAGACACCTTATTTAAAACAATCTATCTGTCTGTATTGCTCGGCTTTCTTTTTGAATGTACCATCTGCTATTTTGCATATGTATTTATTGTTTCTTTGCTTGACCCTTACTGTCCATGCTAGGACAAGAATATCATAATACCAAAGGGAAAACCCTAAAATCAAATGATATGCATGTCAAAGAGTTACTAAAGAAAAAGCAAAGGGAACAGTTGTGACACTGGATAAAATATAAGACTCGATACAGAACAATATATAATATGTGGCATTAACATGCTTTCAAAAACAGAATTGTAGATCTCCACTTTTTGCCCCTACAACCAAGATTTAACTGTAAAACATTCCTTAACTTTCTGCCTTAGAAAAACAACAGAAGGCATGATTCTCAAATTTAACAAAGCACGTGTTTATCATCCTTTAAATCCAGAGTAGCTGTGAAGCAGTAAATGATTATTTCATTAACTAGGAACAGCCTATAAAGATAAAACAGTCTTACTATCTTCAATTTCACAAACAGGTTACACTTTTTAACCAATGAATATTAACACAGTGAGTGAAAAAAGTATAAACAAAGAGGTTAATTAGTTTGAATGTTAATTAAAAAAATCATTTAAACAAGTATGCAAGACAGTTAATATTGGACATGCAATTTCATTTTGCAGTATAAAACACAAAACCTAGGAAGACATTACTACACAGAAACAAGAAATCATGAGTGTGTGTGTGTGTGTGTGTGTGTGTGTGTGTGTGTGTGTGTGTGTGTGTGTGTGAGCGTGTGAGTGTGTACATGAGTCTGCTGATCTCACTTGAACAAGAAATAAAATGAAGCAGTTGGTAGGTTCATTAATGTCTTCTTGGTAGGTTAATTAATGTCTTTTCTCTTTCACCAAGTATTTGAGTCACAAAATTTTACAAAAGTACTTCAGAATGAGTATTCTGGTGGGAATAAAACAGATCAGTCAGTAGGTTCATGTCCGCCAGGTTTTCTGTGCCAAATCTCTGAGTGTCATAGAACATGCATGAATAGTTCAGAATGATTATATAGCTCAAAATGTAAGAATATTTAAAAAATTATGAATGAATAGGTCTTGTCTGTTATTTCTACTTTTTCAAATGTCTGTGAGTGACAGAGTATCACATGAATATTTTAGGATGCTTAAATGACTTATTTTTTCTCATTTAAATTAAGACTGAAGGAAGGATTTGTTTTTTATGGTGACCAAACAGTTTAACAGCTGGAGGAAATCTAGCCATAACAAACATAACAGATCTTTTATAACTTCTGCCATAGAAAGATTCCTTGGTAAACATTGTTGTCAGTTTTAAGGTTACTGGTACAACAAAAAGTGAATGTTTCATACTTAAATACAAATATGCTACCTCATGTAATAATGAAATGTATCACTTAAATAAAGAATAGAACAGCTTTAATCATTCCCTGGTAAAACAGTTGTTGAAAACTATAGAAATCTGAGAAAAATAGCTCACTATGTGCAACATAAGAAAAGTCTAGACCAAATTCTCATTTTGTTTGTGTCTTTCGGCTTTTCCCGATTAGGGGTCGCCACAGCGGAACTCCGGTCTGCTAATGATTGGTAGTTGATTTTTACATGCCGAGTTACCAACCCTGATGCACACCCTTCAATGAAGGTATGCCCATTCACCCATGTCTCCACGCAGAAGACTCTCTAGCTGTGAATCGAACCAGACAGCATCTTACTGTGAGGTGACAATGCTACCGCAGCACCACAAATTCTCAGTAACATCAACATTTTGGAAATAGAATAACTTCTACTTCTTTCACATGACTGGCTTCAAGACAAGTTGTGTGTGTGTGTGTGTGTGTGTGTGTGTGTGTGTGTGTGTGTGTGTGTGTGTGTGTGTGTGTGTGTGTGTGTGTGTGTGTGTGTGTGTGTGTCTGTGTGTGTGTGTGTGTGTGTGTGTGTGTGTGTGTGTGTGTGTGTGTGTGTGTGTGTGTGTGTGTGTGTGTGTGTGTGTGTGTGTGTGTGTGTGTGTGTGTATGATACCTCGAAGTGTATTATTTCATGGAATATTTCTCATTTTCATTCTTTACCGTCCATGTTCCTTGCTGATCCACATTGAAAGGATCAGTGTTAAGATTTTTTTACTAATGTCCATAGCAATTAATATTGAAACATGGCACTACATCAGATGTGTTGTATAAGTATAAAAAAGCACATTTTTAACCATCCTGTGTGCTTACTGGTTGAAGATGTCAGGAAACAAAACACACTAACTAGCACAAAAAAAGAATCCAAAAGAAATACCAGCAGATGCACCAGATACAAGCCAACAATATTTTATTAATAGAGTTAAGTGTGTCCATTTATTATTTTATGAAATTCATCAGAACTAATCCAATATAAATAAATAGTTGTGTGATAATAAATGTTTTGAGTGTAGTGACATGAATAAAATGGGCAATTAACATTAATAAATAATTGAATAGTATTTAAAAAGACATTTCTGAAACTTTTGGAAAGGCATTAAAAAAAATGTAAAAATCTTATAATATAAAACAACATACCATATTTAAAAGAGTTTAAAGGACCACAGCTGAAAATAACATCATATGCAGATATAATAATTGTATTAAAGCACCTCCGAATTGTAGTCTGCTCCTTAGTTGCGGAAATGAAATGTTCTTAATACAGATGCTTATGAGTGGGTTGGCGATCATAACCACCTTGTTATGTGTTCGAGATATGGATGCCAAGAAATGTACCTCAAGAGCGAACTTCTCCTACAATGCAGAGTGAGAATCTCCAGCAAAATATAACCAGTTCCAAAATGAGGCACTTCAGGATACATTCTGTTTTAGTGGGGTGCTTTCACTGTTTATAGGAGTCAGCAAGATTCAGACAATTCTGCATCATGAAATGTCACAGAACACAATACCCGGGTTCCATTTGCAACACCTCTGACAACTGTTTATCATTTTAGTACCGTTATCTTTTCTCACTACTTAATCTACCTAAAAACATGTATATACAGTCTCTGATTCTCTCATATTTTGCCCTGGAAATGTTCACTTTGTTAAATTGTCTGTCTTTACTGGCAGCATGTGCATTTAAAAGTCTGTGGTTAAGATATATATATAGTCATTATAGCTGATAAAACCTACTCACAACAGGCTTAACAACTATAAATTATCTATTTTCTGAAACTTCCAGAGCTCGGCTTTCATACCTTATGAGTACTATTACACTAAAAGTATGTGATATATACTAAAAAAGATGCTGCAACAGTTTGTGATTCGTAGGCCACACTTCAGTATACAAGTCTATACGTATGTTTAAATTCATTGCTGCACATTGAAAAGAATATTGTCAGAGGGATCAGTTCTGCCAATGTCCACGTGTTTTCCATGTTCCACCACAATTAGGCTACTCAGATTTCCCCATCCTGCTTCAAAACTCCTGAACTAAACTGTCCATGATCACACCTTACTCCAAACTTCTCACATTTAGCCCTGTGGTGTGATCACTTTCTCCCTTTAGGTTAAACGTTCTATCACTTTATGCCCACTCAGGAATCTTGGTAACTGACCTTTAGTACCTAACCTATTTGGATGGGACAGCAGTTAAAGTTTTTTTTTTCCTGTATACTGAATAGGGATCAGCCTCACCCTTGCTGGCTGCATGGTCTTTGGTGCTCACCCACACAGACATATCCAGTTTGATGTCATATGGTGCTGTCACCTGTGACCAACATGGTTCAATCTCTCCCTTCCTCATGAGCTAAGAAGCCATTATGCTGAGCTAGTCACACAGTAGTAGTCAATACTACTTAATGTCTTAATATGTCAGATAGGTGCAGGTCAGCGCTGGGTAATCGTGCCAATGTGCTGCACTGACTTTGTTTTGAAATGTTGTTCTCAGTCTTCCAAAGTAATCCAACCTAGGTAGACCTCCAATTTATCAGCGTTGGGCAAATAAAAAAGAGAAATGCTTGCATATGCACACATGTAAATGGAACTAAAGCTAATATGAGACATTTTTTTAAAGAATCATGCACTGCTTTTGAACATTTTCTAATCTAGTAAAAAGCAATTTCTATTAGTAAATACTAAATGATAATATTGTGCCATAATTTGTTATGAATTTTGTCTCAGCTCATCTAATACAAAATACTTTTGTCAGGGAAGCTAGCATTTATATTAATACCACAGCATGTTCAAACATTTTTGTAATTATTATTTAAAGTAAATATATACAGCCTTATGGAATGCATGCTTTCAAATTGCTTGACGGTCATTACAAATATTTCTGTGGTGTTTTTGGCACTGTTTCTAGCTTGAATTTATAAGAAAATAATAAAATATACATTTAATGCAGTTTGTTGACAATCATTTCCCACATCCGCAGTGGTGCAGTGGTAGAGTTGTTGCCTCACAGCAAGAGGTTCTCCTGTTCAATTCTCGGCTGGAGCACGGGGAGTGCCTTCTGTGTGGAGTCTGCATGTCCTCCCTGCAGTTGTGTGGGCATACAAAAGACATGTGTAAATGGGCGTGCCTTCGTTGAAGGTTGAACGTCGAGTTGGCACCTTGGCATTCGTGAAAATCTACTGCCAATCATTAGCAGACCAGAGTTCCACAGTGGCGACCCCTAACTGGGAAAAGCTGAAAGACAACAATGTTGACAATCATTTCCCAGGCTTTGACAGTGCTTGCAGAGTGCCCTAGTGAATAACGTTTAATATTAATGAAATACTTTAAACTGAATTTTTCAAGGAATTATTTAATCTGATTATTTCTCTTCTTCTGTTCATGCCAATCTGTAGTATACTTAATGCAGATGGTTATTTGACAAACTCTTATATCTTGTGCAGTATGTATAATGTCATGGCTTAATGAAAACTGAAAAGTAAAATACTACAGATCTTGGTATGCCTTCCATACTTTCTATTTATTAAGAGGACAGTGAAGGTGGCAGATAATGCAGAACATTCTAGCACCATTACTGCCACATTATTCCTGTGGATTTGGAAGGTGAACTTGCAAGAGGGTCCTTTGTTTTCCTTTCAATATTATTTTGTATACCCCAACAGTGCCTGTGGTTCATGTCTTACTGTCAACCCACAAACTATTTTACCTTTACAGTTGGTGCACTGCCACTCAAAATAAAATGCAGGCATGCATTACAGGAAATACAGTTTATATAAGCAGCAGAATACACAATATTCTTTGAAAATCCAGAATGTGCAGTGTGATAGAGGGGAACACTAAAGAATCCCCCACATGCTTCAATGAATCACTAATCTGAAAATAAAGTACTTATGCCAAAAAAATAAAAATAAAGAGCATCATTTTGAAAAATGCTAATGTTAAGCCTGACATTTTAGTCAGCATCCACATGATGGTATGTACCCCACATCTCCTTTACATTGCTGTTCTTAGTCCCAGGTTGCACAACCTTTGGGGATTTTTGTAATACTAAATGTCACTTGAAATTGAGTTTCATACTAATCCTTTAGACTGTCTGTCTTTGGCATAAGAATGTTTAAGTAGGCAAATATGGGTGATGCAGTCAACCTTGCCCTACTGTGCAACCTTGGAATTAGAGGTTTGTAGTAGAGACAGTATCAGTATTGCAGCAGTTTTATATGGCATTGTCTCTAATCTTTCAGTTTCTAAAATGTTCTTTTTAAGGTATTGTGCTTTACATATTTTCATTTTCAGAATTTTAATCTCAGGAATTTATGATTTATTGAAGTATGCAAGGAGTGTCTTTTCTACAAATGTGCTTATATAATAGCTTGTAGACAAGCTCAAAATTATGAAGATGTAAAAAGGAAGTGTCAAATTTGTTCTGCACAGTGGTCCTTACAAGTGTCACAAGCATGTGATAATACTTTAAACTGAAAAGTTAAGACGTGCATTCAAAAATACATAAACACGTAAGCAAATATTTTCGTATCTTAACTTTCACCAAGAAAAGCTTTGAAAAATTTACCCAGGAGCCTCAGGTTTAACCCCAGCACTGCACATCTGTGATTTATTCTCCAAAGGCACTCAATGAATCGAAAACTAAAGAGTTAAACAAAAACCTCATTAATTTAAGCAATTTAATTGATCACTAAAAATATCAATGACCTGAGCTATCACTATTGACCTAACCCTGGAAATTCACCCTGCCTTGAACTCTCCCATGTAATCAAGGTTAAAATTTAAGTAGATAAGACTATACATCTGAAACTGAACTAGTAAACCATGCAGTAAAGTGTCCATTTTAAAATAAAAATAACAATGAAAGTAAAGCCTACTTATTTAAACCTGGATATCAAGCTTGCATGCTTGGGCACTGTTGAAGTATTACATTCTTACTACACATTCAGTAAGAGCTTAGAGATTAGCATTGTTTTAGAAAATAATTTATGGGTGTTTGCCTTTGTATGAGACATATAATTTAAGTAAATTATAATAAGTTAAAAACTACTGTAAGCTTCAAACTTTCAGAATACTCTTGCATATAACCTAATAAGCAGAACATTATTTTTATTGCCAACATAAGAAAGGCAAACCACCATGCATGTAATTCAGAACTAAGTAGAAATACTGAATTTTGTGAAGGTAACAGGAACATTTAAATAAAATATCCATGATGATTAATAAACAATTATTAATTCTCAAATAATCAGTAGAATATATATGGAATGAGCATTATACTGAGCAAAAGTAATAGTTAAGTTGCTTGCAACTTAGTAGATCTCTTCCAAGCCCTTCTAAATAAAACTTAATATTAAGTATATAACAAATATTCATCATACCAAATCATGCTAAAAAAGGAAAATGCACTGTGGTTTAATGTAATATTATTGTACATGCTCATACTGTAATGACTGATAATCGTGCACATAAACCAAGAGTAAAACTTTTGCACAAAGCAAAAACCCAAAATATATTAAGCAAAATCGAATTTAGAACTTTAATTGAGAATTTATTTTAAGCCAAGTAAAGACTAAGCAGTTATAAATCAAAATGATTGCTAAACAGTATCAACAGTAGTGCTAAAGGGGTCTATATTACAATGTCGAACTAAAGCAAGTTTGAATGTTGTAATATCGAACCCTAAAGTCTGAAATTGGAAAATAGTGAAGCCACGGAACATCAACTTTTTTTCCCAGGGGAAAAAAGTCTGTGAACCATTTTCGGGGCTTTGCTATTTCCTCCACTGTGGTGTCATCGCAGAGTTTGTATATTTAAGTAGGGGTGTGGGGATGGAGCCACCCAATTCAGTTTAGGTTTAAGGTTAAGTTTTTATTTATTTATTTTTTTTGTGATGGAACAGCGATTTTTTTTTCCCTGGGGAAAAAAATTGTTGTTCTGTGGTTTTGGTTTTCTTGGGTTTCGAACGTAACGGTTCGATATTTCAACGGTCGAACTTTTTTAAGTTTGACGTTGTGATATAGACATGTGCTAAAGCCTTTGCTATGCCCAGAGTGTATTTTTTAGACAGAGTACAGCTGAAGGACATCCCATTGTAACTGACAAATCAAAGCCAAAATAGGATAACATTAAGGTAGCTCTGCCCAATGGCAGAAGTCTTAAAAACAAAGCACCCAACCTGAGGGTTTCCTGCATTTGGAGCACATTTAATTACTGAAACTTGGTTTAAATATTCAGAAAGCTTTCATGCCAATGCCTTCAGTCAAAAAGGTAACTGTGGCAGTGTCTCCATAGGATCATAGGAAGTTGTAGGCTAATGGCCCTGGTGCCCTTACAACTTTTAGTGGCTATATCACCGCTAGACAGATTCCCAGAGACAGACAAATGGAACTCATTGAGCTTCAACTCACAATAAAGAAGGCTGGCCATTAGTTTATCCCCTGTTACAGAACACCCTTTATGCCCCATGACAATCACAAAAGGGTCATAGAAGTACTAATTTTGGAGACTAACTATCCTGCAGTAAAAATGGGGCACCATTAAGCTGGAAGACAAACTAGGGACCTTTATCTTTAAATACATAAACTTACAGATACTAATATCCCAGAATTCAAGGATTTCAAATGTACAGATATTTTCAAATTCTATAACAATGTTCCAAAACTGACTTGTAGTAGCATAACGCCATACATTTCCACAACAGGCAGCTTTACAAAGGAGTTCTGTGCCCACTTAGATAAATGTGTAGAACTGGCAAAATGAGTAGCAGACCGCATGAAAACTGCAGTTAAGTTCCAACCAGATCTAAATATAATGAAGAAATATAATGAGAATGAGAACTTTAAAAGCAAATCACCCTGGTCATCCACACATTTATACAAACTCTACAATAAAAATTAAAAAAAAAAAACTCTTTAAAGTTAATCAAGGATAACATCAACAAATTGTTAAAGCTGCAAAAGATCTATTAGGAGTACTAAGATACCCCATGAACTTAGGTTAGCTTCTGAAGCTAAGGACAATTACAAATCATTCTTTAGTTACATTAGGCCACTATGAAGTAACACCCAACATTTGATCTGAACTTATTTATAATGACCCCACCTTCTCTAAATCAGAAGATACCACCAACATAGTAGCAAACAAGTTCAGTGCAAACTTCACACCACAGATGACTACTCAAAGCTCACAGACCCCCATCACTTCTGGAGACTGTTAGGGGTGGTACTTACCGAGATGAAAAATACTTTCTCCTTCGGACCTGATGGTATACCTACCTGTTTAATAAAGAATACTAAAAAAAAAAAAAAAACACTGGCTAAGCCAGTCCTTAAATTATTTAACCTGTGTGTAACTAATTGCTCCACCACTGATCCCAGGAATCACTCGTCCATTAGCCTCATAAGTCTTATTTGCAAAGCCAAGGAACATATTATAAATGACCTGATAAAAGGTGACATTAAAAATTTCAACAAACTACAGTCATAGCACTTTGGCATTGGCAAGGGTAGATCCCGTCTATTGAATCTGGTTAACTTTTTTAAGAGAGTAACATAAGCTGTTGATAATGGTCATGCTGAACACATGGCATTCCATGACCTGGACAAAGCATTTAATACCATCCTCCTAGCTAGCATTGTTAGAAAGCTTAATATATTGCAAATAGATCCCAACATGGAAAAATGTATAATAAATTGGTTAAAGGACAGGCCCCACAAAGTGTGAGTAGCAGGTGCTTCATTTTTTTCATTGGTTTGTTTAAATTCTTAGCTCAGTTGTATTGTGCTGAGCTGTGCACAGGAAAATCCATGCAACTCTATGAAAACCTGTGCTAAATAGACACAGGCACATTGATTAAAGTTTTACTCCTAGCAGGCTGTGTCAAAGGTGCTACATCTTTGTTTAGAGCCTAGTTAAATTACTGAATGCTGCTGCTAACTTAGTAGGATGCAGCAACTACTTAACTATTGTACTATAAATGTAAAGATATGTGTATAATAACAATCAGATAAGTCTTATTTTCCCAAATGTCTACACTCTTAGACTAAAGCAATGGTCTCCATACTGTCTTCCCTCATTTGCAAGCCTCTTAACCCTTGATACACTTAGGCTGAGTAGCAACTGCCTGATGCTCATGGACAATGAGCTGCTACTTATTGCATCACCACAAGCTATCTGTGAAAGATGCAAATATTTAACTGTGATGGATGCAACACTCTTACAAAAAGCAGACTGTGAGCATCACCCCACACCCAGAACTCCAGACAAATACAAGGAAAATGATCAAATGTTGAGGTTAAAAAAACTCATTGCCTGAAGTCTTCAACGTCAAAAAAGACCAGTCGTCAGCAGAAGTCAAATACCACAATGCATGCACATGCTGACACTTTCACAGTTAAGAGTCACCATGAAAAATTCACCCCAAGCCAAACATGCTTAAACCCTCCACTAACAATAATGTACTGGTAATTGGTGACTCCACAGTAAGCTGAAAAAAATCAGGGTGATGGTCAGTTGTCTTCCTGGTCCAAGATTTCCCATGTCTACATGGCACTAAAGACTCAATAGATGAACAAATACTAATACAACACAGTGATGGTCTACGTGGGTGAAAATGACCTGGCACGCAAAGCCCTAAGAGAAATGCCAACAGAGATTTTGAAACTTTGTCAAGGGTAAATCCTGTCTAATGAGTCTGATACACATTTGAAAGGGTAGCTGAAGGGTAACACAAGCAGTGGAAAGTAGTCACACTGTACATAACAACATAAGTTAACCTTGCCAAACCATTTCATATAACACAAGCCAATATTACAAAAAAGCTAAATGCACTCCAGACTGATCCCTATTTAGTTAGATAGACAGCAAATTAACTGAGAGACAGAACCCATACTGTGTGGGTGGCAGAGGCATCCTCAGACAGCATGAAAGTAACCAGTGGGGTGCCATACATACCTAGCAAGGACCTTTGCTATTTGGCATATACTTGTTTTACTCCCAAATCAAAAATCTGGGGTATTCTTGGTGATTGTAAATTGGGTGTTATATCTGAATCCTGTTGGGTTATGCCAAAGCTACAAAGTGAACTTACACATGTTAGTAGCTGGGGTGCTGAAAATGGATTAAAACTAAACGCTAAAAAGTGTATTATTATTGCATTAAGCAAACAATCCCTCTACTCAGTTTGAAGTGTAGGAAATACCCCATTCCTAAAGAAGGGTGTTGAGAGAGATCTTGGAACATAGGTAGATAACTCCCTCCCATTTGGTCATTATGTTGCAACAGTGGTCAAAAATCCTTACATCTGACATAGCTGATCACAGAGGCTATTTTCTCCAGGTCCAAAGAAGTACGAACCTCTCAATATTCTGCACTGATTAGGCCCATGATAGAATACAATGCTCCCTTTGAGATACGTCTTACTAAATATTTCAAGCAGTTAGACATACTACAATGGTTTCTGACAAAGAGAGGATAGAAGTCTTGCTTCTTTATTCAGTGGGATACAAGTTCTTTAGGGGCGATCTGTGTCTTGCCTTGTTTTGCCTTGCCTTCTATGCCATTAGAGATTCTGTAGTTCAAGCCCACTTATTTATCCACCAATTTAACAGTTCTGCAAACACTAGAAACAGTTTCTTATCTGAATCAGCTTCAGGAAATATACAAATCACAGTGGAGAGAGAGATTTGTCACATAACAAGCACCTCTTCTCTGGAACAAATTTCATATTGATATTAAGCCATATGGCACACTCTATTCCTTTAAGTATTTAGATAATTGGATGCATATTTGTAAATACTCCCCAGGTTTGTCTAGCCTATCAGTCCTTGCAAAAGGAGGCACAGTTGAAGTTTGGGTACTTGTAAGATGGAAGTGACCACATAGCCTAGTTGCCTTTTGCATTCTATGATTCTATGATCAGAGTGTACAAAGGTGATGATTTATGTTCCTCAGTGCTGGGATCCCTATTTGTTGGCATTTATTTTTCTGATCTCCAGACCACAAACTAAGTTTGTGCGTAACAGTAAACTGGGAGTCACTATCATTTCACCTTCTAACACCCAAGCCCTACAGCTAGAACTTTCCCTTGTAAACATCTAGTGTACTAATACTGGGCTTAAATTAAATACTAACAAGTGCATTGTTGTCACATTTGATAGACTATCTCTCCAACAGTACATAATATACACAATACCCTACTTCAGACTAAGAATGTTGTTAGATAGCTTGTATCTAGTGAAAAGAACTCCATTTCCTTTGGTCATCATGTAAAAACAGTAATCAAAAAATCCTACTCAGCACACGACTGCCATGGGAATACTATACATATTTAAAGAGGTTATTGTTCCTTCATATTAGGCACTGATTTGGCCATTTTTTAATACAATCTCCATTTGGGATGTACCTCACTAGAAATATCAAACAACTGCAAAGATCCTAGAAGTTTTTAACTAAGATGATCAGTGGATTAAAAATCCTATGCTATCAAGAAAGACTAAAAGCACTGTCTCTATATTTAGTATCTTATAGACTCCTGAGTGGACATCTAGACTTTGCTTTCTGAGCCATTAAGCACCCAGTAGCCCTGCAAATTTTGTATCTCCACAGATCAGTTAGTCCCACAAATACCATAACCAGGAATCTAAATGTGCACCATCAAATAAATAAAATAAGTTAGAGAGATAGATTCATTAAACAATACCTTTCTCACCTCTAGAATAGTCTCCCACTACAATTTAAGAATTGCGATACATTATCTTCCTTCAAAAGGGATCTGGATGCTTGGATTGGTGCTCACAAATTCACCCCTAGCTTGACTAGCTTAGCCATCCCAGAGACAGAAGTGGTTCATCCAGAGGGCTGCCTTGCATTTCCTATGATCCTACATATCATGACCTGATCTCATCCTTATTAACATAAATAACAAATAGTGCCACTTCTCACGTATAGCAGACAGAGAATATTATCATAATATTTCCTTCTGCACTTGAAAGAGGATTTCACAGTACAGCTACATGATAAATGCAATAAGAGAGACATTTTATATATAACTTACAAACTATTTAATATCTTGACAAAAGTTAATTCTTACCACCATAAAACAAAGCCCCAATTATCTCAGACAGTAACAACCATATTATTCCTTTTGTGGCCAAGTAAAAATTCTTAGGCCTAACCCTTAACTTTATGTCAAGCTTTACAACCCACACTGATAATATCATTAAGTAAAGTTCACTCACAACTAAAAACGGTTATAGAATATCAAATCTGCATGAAAAGCACTGGCCAAGAATGTCCATCTTCCTAAACTAGAATATGTTTCTTGTACTCTCTTTATATTCCCCTTGTATCAATCAAAGCCTGCAAGTCACTGAGAAGAATATTTCCAGATTTGCCCTTCTTGCTGGTGCCAGTGTGCACCACTGCAACTTTCTAAATGACCTTAAACGGCTACCCATTACTGAAAGGTCCACTTATCTTCTATGCATCTTACTATATAAAATTCTAAATGTTGTCTACTATTTCCCTTTGAAAATACAGCTCCCAATCAGGGAATGGTCTTACTCTCTATGGAATTCCTTGGAGAAGTTAATATCATTCAGATGTCACCCCTTTAAAATAGTCATTAGTGAAAGAATCTTCCCACAAACAGGTGGGGCTCTCTGAAAGTAACCATCAGTTGAAACAAGGCATCAAGATAGACCTACCAAGTTTAAAAACTCCCTTTCTGAGCACCTGTTCAAGGAAGCTGCTTGGAAACGCTTTGGGAATAATAGATAAACTTATTAAAATGCTACAGTTTAGGAAACAAAATGCTTGCAGTTTTTCACCTGTTTCCTTTGCCATTTAACTTTTCTTATTCTTGATGGTCTCTAGGTCTATCTGTGTAATCTATGATTTTACTCACTCCATTTAAGTTTTTTTTTTCATTTCTAAAGAAATTCAAGTGTAAACATTTAAGAAGCAATTCATGTAGTCAAACTGTGTTGTAAACTCATAAAACTTAATGCAGGCCTGCTATTTTATTGGAAACATGTAAAAACATACAATATTCTGTTGTATAACAAACATAATTAGTGCATATGAACTTTCTAAAGTTTTGCAGCTTTGTAAACATAACACATCATATCTGAAGTGTATAACTTAAGTTTACTTATACTATTTATTACCTCTGTGCTCTGTTTGCATCTCAAAAGGATCTCTTAACTAGTCCACCTACCTGGTTATCAAATAGTAAAAAAATAACCAAATGAATAAAACAATATTAGTGAGTGAGTAAACACTCAGAACAAATTACTAAATACACATATATATCTATATTTATATCTATATCAACATCTACATTTATATAAATACAATGCTCTCAAAGGACTGTTAATCATATGCTCATATTCAAGTTGTCAAAAAACATGCACACTTAACAAAAATAATTAACAACAGTCATCATGGAGTTAGGTACATATGTTGATATCAGACTTGTATAGCTTATCCTTCATGGTATCTCTTTAAGGTCAAAAGTAGTTATCAACTCACTTTATTCATCACTCATTAGGCCCATCATTGAATATGATACACTCTTCAAAATAAACTTAACTAAGCACCTTACCCAACTTATGAGACCTCAACAATTCCGCATAAATAGATTTGAAGTCTCAGTACCATTAGTCTGATAGACTAAAAGCTCTGTTACTGTACTCAGCACCATACAGACTGCTGATGAGTGATCTCTGCTTAGTTTCTGTGCAAGGAGAAACCCGGCACTCTTTTGAATTTGTTCACCTAAGTAGAACAAGTGGTAAAGCAAACACTTGTTTCAGAGACCTAAACCTACACTGTCACATCAACAAAATGAGACAAGTCAAGATGGTGTGACGGATACCTAGCTAAATGTATACTTTGCTTCTGGAATAGATGCCTTTAACTATTAAGCAGAGAGCTTGCCTAGTATCAACCTTTAAAACTAGTCTGCATGATTGGATGGGGGACCATTATCCAGCTATGCCTTAACATGCAGAATGAGTAGGGAGATTACCCCTAAGGGAAAAAAAATATTTTAATACCTTCCCAAACTAACATCTGGCCAACATCTCAGCTGTTCTAACCATATGGGAAAGTTGTATTCAGTTGCAAGTCCTAGACCCCTTCTGATACAAGGCCTTGGTACACTGAAGAATGAAACGTCAGCTGCTCTTGTACTGGTTTATGAAGGCAGTAGGTGTTTGCAATTACCAACAATGCACATCAGATCTGATGCTTGCTTGCCACTGTGGGACTTCTTTTGTATGTGGAGTAGGAACACCAGACTGATGATACTGCATCCACAGCTGTAATATGACTTTTATATCTCTGTTGCTTTAAACTATTGTAAGCTTATACAGCTTGTAAGACCAAAACATTTTCAAACTGACTGAAGATCCAATTTATTATCTGTGTATATCTAGTCTGTCTACAGCTATTCATGCAATAGATTATTTCTTTCTGTGGCGAAACAATATTTGATAAAGTTCTTGTTCTAGTAGGAAAAAAGCCACAGAGGAATTCCCACATTCAATGCCATTCTCATTTGAGTGAAAATACAGAAAAAAAAGTGCAAGAGAACTGTTACAGTTACCAGATTTAAATTTGTGAAATCAAATGAAATCAGTATGTTGGCAGATCTAGGTCACTACAGGATGATGTGGGAGCAATCAGCCTAGTATTTCTATGACATTTCTCCTTTCCTGAGTTGTAGAAAAAACTTACAGCAACAACAGATTATTTTATAATGCAATGCACATAGTGAACAAAGTTACTCAAGAGAACTGAGTGGTGCTGGTAATTAGGATGTTTTATAGGTTCATAGGTTTATACTAGGCTATCTGCCCTAGGGCATTTATAAGCCTAGCCAGAGTGTGTTTGGCTTTCGCCACCCATTTTAAATTAATTTTGCTATGCCCTTTTTCGAGGTTAGTATACTGTGCCTCTGTCTAACAGTGACACAGAAGTGATATAAACCTGCGATCTCCCATCCACTCATCAAGATTCCTCTTGAAGAGAGTCAATGAGGGACTCTGCCTAACCTGGACTGGGATTTTATTCCAGAGTGAAGGGAGCCTCTGGGTTATGAATCTGTCCCTCCAGCATGTCCTATTTATTTCAGTGCTGAGGTTCAAGTCTCGAGTGCGTAGCTCGATGGGATTTGGATTTTCTGAGGTGCAGCATGTCCATTAATTCTGGGTTGGATATGGCTTTATACGCCAGGCACAGATCGCCTCTGAGCAGGCGGTATGCTACTGAGTAGAGCTGGAGTTTCTTTAACCGGGCAGCATATGGCATCTGTTTGAGCCCTTTGATCCTCTTGGTGAGGTACTTTTGGGGTCTTTCCAGTTGCTGCAGGTGTCTGATAAGGTACATCCCAAAAGGGGCATTGTACTCAATTATGGGCCTGATGAGGGATGAGTAAAGAGGCACGATGACCTCCCCTGATCTAGATGTGAATCCCTTCATGATTAGGTGGGCTATATAAAATGTTTTTCTAACCACTTTGGCCACGTGGTTGTCAAATGAGAGATTGCTAACAACTTGGGTCCCCAGGTCCCTAATTACTTCTTCTGTACTTAATGGATTACCACCTATGTGGTAATTTGTGGGCACTTTGTTTTTGCCAAAGGGGATGACTGTACACTTTTTGGCCTTTAGCTTGAGGCCATGGCTCTGGCACCAGTTGTCTGTTTCTATGAGGCCCTTTTGGAGGATGCTTGTGTTGGCTGGAGTGTCGATTATGGCGCCCAGTTTGCAGTCATCTGCAAACTTGGTCAGCCACAGTCCTTACTTGTTGGCCTGTACCTCCGAGAAATATATACCAAACAAGCTAGGTCCCAGGACTGAGCCTTGTGGGATGCCACTTGTAACTGGTTTGGAGTCTGACATGGCTCCAGCAATTCTAACCATGTGGGTTCTGTCCTTGAGCCAGTTTGCAACCCATCTAGTGACATAGGGGTTTATATTTAAGCTGGTGAGCTTATCTATAATGCCCGAGTGGGGTATTGTATCGAAGGCTTTTGCGAGGTCCAGGTAGGCTGTGTGGACCACCTTCCCCTCGTCAATGGCCTTGGTGACTGTTTCAAAGAAATCAAGAGGGTTTAAGAGGCAGGATCTGCCCTTAACAAAGCCGACCTGGGTTGGATCCAGTGTCTGTAGGTCCCCAATATCTTTATTTATGAGGTCCATGATGATCCTTTCCATAGCGTTGCAGACCAAGCTAGTCAGGCTTATGGGGCGATAGTTTCCAGGATCCGTTGAGGCATCACCTTTGTGGAGAAGGACCACTGTTGCTGTACGCCACTCTTTGGGTACATATCCTGTAGTAAGGCTGAGACTGAACAGTAGTTTTATGTTTGGGTTTAGCTTTTCTTGGAGTTCATGTAGGATACAGCCTGGGACACCGTCTGGTCCTATTGATGCTGTGTTTTTTGCTTTGGAGAGAGCAGCTCTTACCTGAGCATCTGAGATGTCAGGGGGGCAGCACTCTGCTGGGATAGATATTTGCCCTTTTGGTGGGGAGGGGGTTTGCACTGTACCTGTCAGCTAGGATGTTGGGAATGTCTGAGGGTTCGTAGTATTTTTTGTCATTTTGGACTAATTCTGAGCATATCTGGGAATTCCCACCCAGGTTCCTAACATAACTAAAGAAAGCCTTGTGATTATCCTTAGCGTCCTGTGCAATTTTTCTCTTGAAGCTGGCCTTAGATGATTTTATGAGTGCCCGTAGTTTTTTGCTAATACTGATCAGAGATGCCTTCCCTTTTTGGGATTTTGCTCTATCATGTAGTAGCTTCCTCCTTCTGTTGTATAGTTTGTTTATGGCTGGGGTCCACCAGACAGGACGTCTGGCTTTGGAGGATTGGGACTTGGTTTTATTTGGGATTGCATGATCCATGCATTATAGAGTTTATTTCTTGGTTTATTATTGATCTATCTATCTGTGTAATCTATGATTTTACTCACTCCATTTAAGTTTTTTTTTCATTTCTAAAGAAATTCAAGTGTAAACATTTAAGAAGCAGCTCATGTAGTCAAACTGTGTTGTAAGCCATGTAAACTCATAAAACGTAATGCAGGCCTGCTATTTTATTGGAAACATGTAAAAACATACAATATTCTGTTGTATAACAAACATAATTAGTGCATATGAACTTTCTAACGTTTTGCAGCTTTGTAAACATAACACATCATATCTGAATTGTATAACTTAAGTTTACTTATACTATTTATTACCTCTGTGCTCTGTTTGCATCTCAAAAGGATCTCTTAACTAGTCCACCTACCTGGTTATCAAATAGTAAAAAAATAACCAAATGAATAAAACAATATTAGTGAGTGAGTAAACACTCAGAACAAATTACTAAATACACATATATATCTATATTTATATCTATATCAACATCTATATTTATATAAATACAATGCTCTCAAAGGACTGTTAATCATATGCTCATATTCAAGTTGTCAAAAAACATGCACACTTAACAAAAATAATTAACAACAGTCATCATGGAGTTAGGTACATATGTTGATATCAGACTTGTATAGCTTATCCTTCATGGTATCTCTTTAAGGTCAAAAGTAGTTATCAACTCACTTTATTCATCACTCATTAGGCCCATCATTGAATATGATACACTCTTCAAAATAAACTTAACTAAGCACCTTACCCAACTTATGAGACCTCAACAATTCCGCATAAAAAGATTTGAAGTCTCAGTACCATTAGTCTGATAGACTAAAAGCTCTGTTACTGTACTCAGCACCATACAGACTGCTGATGAGTGATCTCTGCTTAGTTTCTGTGCAAGGAGAAACCCGGCACTCTTTTGAATTTGTTCACCTAAGTAGAACAAGTGGTAAAGCAAACACCTGTTTCAGAGACCTTAACCTACACTGTCACATCAACAAAATGAGACAAGTCAAGATGGTGTGACGGATACCTAGCTAAATGTATACTTTGCTTCTGGAATAGATGCCTTTAACTATTAAGCAGAGAGCTTGCCTAGTATCAACCTTTAAAACTAGTCTGCATGATTGGATGGGGGACCATTATCCAGCTATGCCTTAACATGCAGAATGGGTAGGGAGATTACCCCTAAGGGAAAAAAAATACTTTAATACCTTCCCAAACTAACATCTGGCCAACATCTCAGCTGTTCTAACCATATGGGAAAGTTGTATTCAGTTGCAAGCCCTAGACCCCTTCTGATACAAGGCCTTGGTACACTGAAGAATGAAACGTCAGCTGCTCTTGTACTGGTTTATGAAGGCAGTAGGTGTTTGCAATTACCAACAATGCACATCAGATCTGATGCTTGCTTGCCACTGTGGGACTTCTTTTGTATGTGGAGTAGGAACACCAGACTGATGATACTGCATCCGCAGCTGTAATATGACTTTTATATCTCTGTTGCTTTAAACTACTGTAAGCTTATACAGCTTGTAAGACCAAAACATTTTCAAACTGACTGAAGATCCAATTTATTATCTGTGTATATCTAGTCTGTCTACAGCTATTCATACAATAGATTATTTCTTTCTGTGACTGAAACAATATTTGATAAAGTTCTTGTTCTAGTAGGAAAAAAGCCACAGAGGAATTCCCACATTCAATGCCATTCTCATTTGAGTGAAAATACAGAAAAAAAAGTGCAAGAGAACTGTTACAGTTACCAGATTTAAATTTGTGAAATCAAATGAAATCAGTATGTTGGCAGATCTAGGTCACTACAGGATGATGTGGGAGCAATCAGCCTAGTATTTCTATGACATTTCTCCTTTCCTGAGTTGTAGAAAAAACTTACAGCAACAACATATTATTTTATAATGCAATGCACACAGTGAACAAAGTTACTCAAGAGAACTGAGTGGTGCTGGTAATTAGGATGTTTTATAGGTTCATAGGTTTATACTAGGCTATCTGCCCTAGGGCATTTATAAGCCTAGCCAGAGTGTGTTTGGCTTTCGCCACCCATTTTAAATTAATTTTGCTATGCCCTTTTTTGAGGTTAGTGTACTGTGCCTCTGTCTAACAGTGACACAGAAGTGATACCCGGGGTAAACCTACGATCTCCCATCCACTCATCAAGATTCCTCTTGAAGAGAGTCAATGAGGGACTCTGCCTAACCTGGACTGGGATTTTATTCCAGAGTGAAGGGAGCCTCTGGGTTATGAATCTGTCCCTCCAGCATGTCCTATTTATTTCAGTGCTGAGGTTCAAGTCTCTCGAGTGCGTAGCTCGATGGGATTTGGATTTTCTGAGGTGCAGCATGTCCATTAATTCCGGGTTGGACATGGCTTTATACATCAGGCACAGATCGCCTCTGTGCAGGTGGTATGCTACTGAGTAAAGCTGGAGTTTCCTTAACCGGGCAGCATATGGCATCTGTTTGAGCCCTTTGATCCTCTTGATGAGGTACTTTTGGGGTCTTTCCAGTTGCTGCAGGTGTCTGGTAAGGTACATCCCAAAAGGGGCATTGTACTCAATTATGGGCCTGATGAGGGATGAGTAAAGAGGCACGATGACCTCCCCTGATCTAGATGTGAATCCCTTCATGATTAGGTGAGCTATATAAAATGTTTTTCTAACCACTTTGGCCATGTGGTTGTCAAATGAGAGATTGCTAACAACTTGGGTCCCCAGGTCCCTAATTACTTCTTCTGTACTTAATGGATTACCACCTATGTGGTAATTTGTGGGCACTTTGTTTTTGACAAAGGGGATGACCATACACTTTTTGGCATTTAGCTTGAGGCCATGGCTCTGGCACCAGTTGTCTGTTTCTATGAGGCCCTTTTGGAGGATGCTTGTGTCGGCTGGAGTGTCGATTATGGCGCCCAATTTGCAGTCATCTGCAAACTTGGTCAGCCACAGTCCTTCCGTGTTGGCCTGTACCTCCGAGAAATATATACCGAACAAGAGAGGTCCCAGGACTGAGCCTTGTGGGATGCCACTTGTAACTGGTTTGGAGTCTGACATGGCTCCAGCAATTCTAACCATGTGGGTTCTGTCCTTGAGCCAGTTTGCAACCCATCTAGTGACATAGGGGTTTATATTTAAGCTGGTGAGCTTATCTATAATGCCCGAGTGGGGTATTGTATCGAAGGCTTTTGCGAGGTCCAGGTAGGCTGTGTGGACCACCTTCCCCTCGTCAATGGCCTTGGTGACTGTTTCAAAGAAATCAACCAGGTTTAAGAGGCAGGATCTGCCCTTAACAAAGCCGAACTGGGTAGGATCCAGTGTCTGTAGGTCCCCAATATCTTTATTTATGAGGTCCATGATGATCCTTTCCATAGCGTTGCAGACCAAGCTAGTCAGGCTTATGGGGTGATAGTTTCCAGGATCCGTTGAGGCACCACCTTTGTGGAGAAGGACCACTGTTGCTGTACACCACTCTTTGGGTACATATCCTGTAGTAAGGCTGAGACTGAACAGTAGTTTTATGTTTGGGTTTAGCTTTTCTTGGAGTTCATGTAGGACACAGCCCGGGACACCGTCTGGTCCCATTGATGCTGTGTTTTTGCTTTGGAGAGGGCAGCTCTTACCTGAGCATCTGAGATGTCAGGGGGGCAGCACTCTGCTGGGATAGATATTTGCCCTTTTGGTGGGGGGGGGTTTGCACTGAACCTGTCAGCTAGGATGTTGGCAATGTCTGTGGGTTCGGTGTATTTTTTGTCATTTTGGACTAATTCTGAGCATATCTGGGAATTCCCACCCAGGTTCCTAACATAACTAAAGAAAGCCTTGTGATTATCCTTAGTGTCCTGTGCAATTTTTCTCTCGAAGCTGGCCTTAGACGATTTTATGAGTGCCCATAGTTTTTTGCTAATACTGATCAGAGATGCCTTCCCTTTTTGGGATTTTGCTCTATCATGTAGTAGCTTCCTCCTTCTATTGTATAGTTTGTTTATGGCTGGGGTCCACCAGACAGGACGTCTGGCTTTGGAGGATTGGGACTTGGTTTTATTTGGGATTGCATGATCCATGCATTATAGAGTTTATTTCTTGGTTTATTATTGATCTATCTATATATCCATCCATCCATCCATTTATCTATCTGTCTATCTTACTGTCTGCCTATTTATAAAACAAGTAAATAAAATCCTTGGAATACTTTTTTTTATGATGAAAAGGGCAATAAGGAAAAATCAAAGGTTATGAGCTGTGAACTACGTACTTCGAGCGATATGGGGTTTGATTCCCTTGGCCTCCATTTGCCTATTGACCCTGAGCTAGTCAGTAAATAAGACAGTGCTACAGAGCAACAAAAACTTGTGCTAAGCTAATTAATGGTCTTCCAAACTGCATACTGAGTAAATACCTATGAATCTGTAAAAGGCAATATACTGAGACATTACATTAATAGCTCACCTGACACATTTTTGATAAGTGGGAGAAAAATGCAGTGGCAAGAGAAAAGCTAAGCAGACATGTAGAGAACTTGTAGATGCAACACAGGTTTTTAACAGATGTCAGCCTAATCCTTTGTGTCTGATTCCTGGAGCTCTGCGTGGCTGAAGCCTCTGAGTTACCAAGCTGTGTAAGATTACATATTATGAGCATGGGAGGTATTCCAGGGTACAAAACTTACCTCCAACTAATCAAAATGGAAAAACATATCACGCAGGATGACGCTAATGTACTGTACTTTCTACATCTGGTTGACAGACAGTTTTGAATTTAGTTTAGTGGTATAAATGAAATTTACAAAAATGTCAAAGATAAACTTTTGGCTGTGGTAGATTATAAGATGACAAACCATAAACAGTATGAAAGAATCACATTGTGGCATAAAATATAATGTGCTAACATGGAATCTGCAGTTATTTACTCAACTATTTTCTGAGCTGAGGACAAATTGCTGTTGAGCAAAATATGAAAATACATTCAATGAGCAAAATATTTCAAAGCATTCATTGGGAAAATGACATAAGGAGCCAGATCTAAGGTGCACAGGGATAAGCACTGACTACTGCTTCAATTAGCATTCCAGAAGATGATGGAGCTAACCAAAGAGGAACAGGAATGAGAAGCTGAGGGGCTCATCAATCTTGAGGAGACCGTGGTAGTAGAGTCTTGCAGCAGGAAGATCCATTCAGAGGTGCTGGGGCGGGGGGGGGGGGGGTAGAGAGCACAGCACTCAATTTAAGCATCATGGGTCTACAGATGTGTTCTTCCAGTCGGGCTTTAGTCTTTCAGACATTGCACCATATTTTCTGACCAACAAGGGCAAGGTGATAGGTGCATACACAAAACTCCAAGTTAGCAATGAATAAACACTTACAGCATCTAAACTTTACCCACAATGCCTGGCAAATAGATGTGGTTACAAAAAAAAACATTCCTAATTCAAAAGACAGGGATCACATTGTTTGGTATGTGGTAGTTAGCCAGGAATGGTGGAGGAGATAAATGCAGTAAGCAAGGTGGGCTAGGGGAAACATATGCATTAGGTAAGATAGGTTAAGGGATCAACTGCACTAAGTCAGGTAGACTGGGGGAAATAAATGTAATAAGCCAAGGGGACAAATGCAGTAAGTCAGGCAGACTGTGGGAAACAAATGTAGTGAGCCAGGTAGGCTGGGGGAAACAAATACAGTTAGTCAGGTAGGCAGTTAGAAACAAATGCAATAAGCCAGGTAGGCAGTGGGAGCTAACACAATAGAGTCAGGCTGGGGGAAACGAATACAATTAGTCAGGTAGGCTGAACAGGCTGAGGGAAGCAAATATATGCTGGGGGGGGGGGGGTCTGACTATACACAGTCATCAAGATTTGTAAGGTCCATAATCATAAAAATCACTATTGCAGAATGACTTGCCAATAACAGCAGAACACTGGAATATGATATATTTTTATTTGTTTCAATATAACCTTCCTGCTTTTCCCCCTCATTTTTTTTTCAGTTTTGATCAGCTCTCAGACTAAATATTTCTTCCAAACAACATATCTTTCCACTAATTCAGCTACCCAGACTGCCAAGGCTGTTTTCCAGTAGTACTGAATCATCATTTCCCTTATTTTGTGAATTTAAGCTTTATTGATTTATTTTCTGAAACATTTAACTGTTTACTTAGAACTGCTGCTCAGTGTCATTTTACTGTTTATAAAGAAAATGAATAATTACTCTGCACTATTTCGCTAGCAAAGGAAAGGACACTGAAACAGGTGCTTTTTTTTATCACATTTTTGCAGTTCTGAAAGAATAGCTGTGTAAGAACTTACCATAACCTTAGATGTCCTTCCCTTCCATGTTGCAGTATTCATAACAGTAGGGAGGTTGCTGCCTGCAGCACCGGACATCTGTCCAGTATATCAAAGTCTTAGAAGCAGGGGTATGTGCTACGTTGCTTGTCAAGGCTATAAACTGACGGCTATAAAAGTGACGTCTGCACGTACCCCTTTCAGAAATGACTGTCACATACAGTAGTACCCCTGGGGAGCAGGAAAGTGCTGTTTTTCAGACCCACATATGCCACCAGACTAAAGGAACACAATAAGTGTATGCGTGTTTGGAAGTGGAGAAGGAAGGGAAAGACACTCCAGATGGACAATACAGAGCAACAGAGTATTGACTGAATACTGCAACATGGAAGAGAAGGACATCTAAGGTTATGGTAAGTTCTTACACAACTATTCTATGTCCTTCTAATCTCATATTGCAGTTTTCATAACAGTAGGGAGAGTACCCAAGCTTTAGGTATGAGCCTGGGAGGGAGGTAAAGGGGCCTGGTCTATGACACCCTGTAGAACAGGCCTAGCAAACCCAGATCTGCCTCTGGAGACCAAGTCCAGCTTGTAGTCCTTGGTAAAGGTGTGAACTGAGGACCAGGTGGCTGCTTGCAGTATGGAAGCATGGTGCACCCCCCTGAAAAAGGCTGCTGAAGAGGCAACTGCTCTAGTAGAATGCGCTCTCACATTGGTAGATAAAACCTTTCCATGAAAGGAATAATAGGCAGAGATAGCTTTAGAAATCCATGAAGATATAGTCTGTTTTGAAACTGCCTTCCCCAGGGTCCTTGGGTGAAAGGAAATGAACAGTTAGTCAGACTTCTAATGGATTTGGTCTTGTCCAGGTAATACCTAAGCTGTCTATGAACATCCAAGGAATGTAGTGTTTTTTCAGATGGATTTTGTGGTTGAGGGAAAAAGATAGGGAAGTTAATGGCTTGATTTAAGGACAGTTCATTAACCACTGTGGACATGAATGAGGGAGGGTTAGTCCTGAAGAAAATCCTGTCCTTGTGGAAGATGAGGAAAGGGGGGGGGATAGCCATCAAGGCCTGGATTTCTGAGACCCTCCTGGCAGATGGGAAAGCTACCAGCATTACTGTTTTTCAAGTACATAGTTTCAGAGATACTGAGTGAACTTGTTCAAAAGGAGTTAGTGTGAGTTTTTCAAGGGAAAAATTAAGGTCCCATGAAGGCAGTTTTGTTTTTTTCTAGGTGTCTGATGTGGAGGACCCCTCTTAAGAATAGTTTTACCTCTAATCTGGATACCAAAAGAAGAACCAAGGGGAGACAGGTGGAAATGGCTGACAAGTGTATCTTCACAGATGAATAGGTCAGCCCTGTAGTAGCTCACACAAGTAAGAAAGTACCATAGGTACAGGAATAAGAAAGGGGTCCTATTTTTTCTTCTGACACCACCCAGAGAATATTTTCCATTTTGCCACATAATTTCTCCTGGTACTAGGTTTCCTGGCCTTATGCAGGACATTGAATATATGCTCTGAATATAGGTATCTGAATGGGATCAGAACTCTATCACCCATAGAGTGAGTCGGAGGTTGAGCAGCTGAGAGTGTATGAGTGCCCCCTTGTCTTGTGTGAGTAGGTCAAATTGGTGGGATAACTTATGGTAATTGCCCTTGGCTAGTAGATGAAGAAGGAAAAACCTATGCTGTCTTGGCCAAAAGGGAGTTACCAGCAGGATTTTTGGTTTGTCCCTCTGAATCTTCAGAAGGACTCTTTGAATCAGAGTGAAGGAGGAAAGGCATAAAGATACATCCCTGCCCATGAAAAAGAGAAGGCATCCACCATCCATGCCTGTGGATGTGGATCTCTTGTGCGAAACAGAGGCAACTGTCTGTTCTGGGAGGAGGCAAACAGATCTGCTTGAGGAATACCCCACTTGTGAATGAGATCCAAAAACACTTTCCTGTGAAGCATCCATACATGGGAGGGTGCAGAGGTTCTGCTGAGAGTGTCCACCATCACATTCTCTGCTGAAGGAATGTACACTGCTTGCAGGTGAATGTGCAATTCTGCTGCCAGGGACCAGATATGAATTGCCAGGCTGCAGATGGGGTAGGACCTTGCCCCCCCTGCTTGTTGATATACTACAGGGCAATCATGTTGTCTGTGACAACTTTTAAGGTGACTGATAGGGGGATTAGATGGAAGGTTTGCAAGGCTAAGAGAAGGGCCCTCATCTACTTGATGTTGATGTGATCCCTTTGTCTGAGGGAGGACCATTCTCCCTGAATTTTGTTTTGTTTGCTGTGGGTTTGCAGGACTCCTCCCCAGCCTAGGTCTGAAGCATTTGTGAAGATTTGCTGTGAGGGTGTGGGAATCTGCAAAGATATACCCTGGTTTATGCATATGGCTAAAATACACCAATTGCACCTCTTTTTTTCAGACATGGGAGGAGAGGAAGCGGAGTATCCAGGGGGTGAGAATGTTGGCTCCTCTGACTCCTCAGTACCCACCGAAATGTTCTCATATGCAGCCTTGCTAAGGAGAGCATGGGTATCAGGGATGCCATGTGGCCTAGTAGGACCCTCAAGAATCCCCTGGTTGTTAAGGTTTGGAGAGAGAGGAGTGATTGGAGGTAATGTGTGATGGCATCCACCTTCTGGCAAGGAATGAAAGCTGCCATCTGATCTGTATTTATCCTGCGTCCCAAGCAAAACAGGTCTTCGGTGTGTGTCAGGTGAGATTTTTCCTGGTTCATATTGAACCCTAGGCTTGCCAGGATCTTGGACACCATGGCAGGGTGGTGGTGGAGGGTATGGCAATCCTGGTGAAGGATCAAGAGGTCTGTGTATGGATATATTTGAATGGCTTGCACTCTGCAGTGGGCGATGACTGGGGCTAGATACTTGGTGAATACTCTGAGGGATATGAAAAGCCTAAATGGCAATGCAGAAAATTGAAAATGCAAGGAACCCATTGAAAAGCATAGAAATTTCCTGTAGCTGGGGTGAATAGGGATATGGAGGTAAGCATCCTTCAGATCAAGGGATGCCATGAAGGCTTGATAAGGGGTAGGAGATGCTGCAAAGTGAGCATTTTGAAGGTAGGCACCTTGAGGAATAGATCAAGTACAGACAAATCCAGGATTGGCCTCCAAGGGCCATCTTTCCTTGGAACCAAAAACATCCTGGTGTAAAATCCCTTGTTTGTCTGTTCTGCAGGTAATCTTTCTATGGTGCCCTGAGCATGAAGCTGTTCTACAATTGGGGGGAAGAGATGAAGCTGATTTGTGGGCAGTTGGGGTATCCCCTGAATGGGAGGAAGTGTCCACCAGGTCATAAAGTATCCTTTCTGGATGATGGAAAGGATCCAAGCCTCTGAGGGTATTTTCCGCAGGAGGGTAGGGAAAAGGTGAGGTGGAGGGATAAAGGAGTGGAGTTGGGTAACGGGTTTGAGTCACAGTGGAGGAGCTCTGTCCTGGTCAGGCTGCCTCTGAAAGGGAGTTGGGGTGGAGGCAGAAGTTTGTTTAGGAGTGGAATGTCTCCTAGGTTTCGTCCATCCCTTGTCCTGTTGGGTGTTGGAATGAGATGACTGCCTCTTAACAAAGGAGGCCCTTTGAGGGTAGTTCTATCTGATATTAACGAATAGGAGAGACTAGCAAATGTTTAAGATTTTGCACCTTCTTGCCCTTATCCTATAGGGATTTAAGGAGCTCTGTAGAAGCTGCACCAAAAAGAGCTTTATTATCAAGAGGTGCATCTAGCAATTTGGTCTGAACATCAACAGGATGGGGCTGTAGCCTCACCCAAGAATACCTTCTCAGGACAGAACCTGAAGCTGCAGATTTTGGGGATGCCTATACTGCATCATAACTGCACTTTATTGAGTGGCTGGTCACCTGAGAGGCAGCAGAGAATTATGACTTAGCCAGGGAGTCTGGCACATCTGGAATGAGTGCAGAGTCTTTAGATAGGGTATCTACAGCAAACCTAGCCATGTGAATTTGATAGTTTAGGGCTCTGATGGCTAGAGTAGAAGAAGTATATACTGTCTTACTTAGTCTTTCCATAAATTTGCTGTCCTTGTCAGTGGGGAACAGAGAGGTAGAGGACAAATGACTGGATGATTTAGCTGCTTACACTTCAAGACAGCAGGGTCTGCAAACGAGTGCTTGAATAGGAACTGTGTATCCTGAGGAACCTTATAGGAGCTATCTGGCCATTTTGAGGCTGGGTGCTAAGAGGCAGGGGTCTGGGATGCCGCCAGAAAGGCATCATGAAAGGCTGGGAGCAGGGGTGGATCTGCAGATGGAGAAGGCTGGTCCATCTGCAATAATTCAAAGTATCTTTTTTTGGTTTCAGAGACATCTGAGACCTGCCATTTAAAGTGTTCTCTCATCAGGGAAATGGTATCCCCAAAGAAGAATTCCTCCCCTGGAGACTTCGGACTAATGGAATCCTCCTCCTCAATGGCAATGAAGTCCTTGGAGGATTCCATCTGGGAGCAATCGGTAAGAAATTCATCAGAGGAAGAGAGTTCCTCTTCAGAATCCTCTAAGGCCTGTACAGAGGCTGGAACAGTTACCTGAAACTGGAGAGCTTGGAAGGCCCTAAAAAGATTTTGGGAAAAAACTTTCCATCCAGGAGCTGCTTCAGCTTCTTTGTGCTCCCTATGTTTCAATTTCTGTTTCCTATTCAGAGGAGTAGAGGAATATGCTGACTTAGAGGTCGACACCTGAGAGGATGGAGGGAGTAGAGTAGGCTCCGCCAAAGTCTCGAGCCTTGGTTCCCATTCTCCATCAGGGACTGATGACTGGTCTACCTCAGTGGACATACTCTGCATTTCCTCCGAACCGGCTTCCACCAAGTTTCCCGGTTCTAGCTGTGAAATGGGTGGCTGATGAGACCCTGGTCTTTCATCCACCTTGAGTCTCACTGGACTACTGAGGTGCAGCAGGGACGTCTGGCATAACTTTCTTGGCCTTCTTCCAAGGCAGCTCATCAGAAGCACCTACCTCATCCTCCATGCCTAGCACTAGATGCCTGAGCCTCAGATTTTCTAAATAAAGCTTTAAGGCAGTCAGACAGCTGTGAAGTGTTTTAGGTACAAACAATCTGCAGATATCGCAAGATGTATGGCCGTGGCCTTCACCTAAGCAGAATAAGCACTTATTGTGCATGTCCTTATGTGGTCTTTCTCTTCTACAAGCCCACTTTCCCTTCCTAGCTGACATGTATATTTGAAAAGCAAAAGAAGGTAATAAAAAACCCAAATGGGTACTTATCTGTATCAGACAGCTGAAACAACGAACAAACTGATTCCTGGAGCTGGCGATAGGAAGTCCTTAGATCACTGTGGCAGAAATGTTCTGAACGGGGCATGTGCAGATGTCACTTTTATAGCCGATGTCAGTTTATGGCCTTGACAAGCAATGTAGCATGTACCCCTGCTTTTAAGACTTTGGTATACTGGCCGGATGGCCGGTGCTGCAGGCAGTAACCTCCTTACTGTTATGAATACTGCAACATGAGTATAGAAGGACATCATACCTTATGCTTTAGTACTTTTTGTTACCTAATCTGATTTTTAGGAATTCAAATTTCTTCAGAAGACAGACTTGCAGAAGGGCCCCATCACCACATTGCAGATAAAGTCAGTAAAACTCGGACTAGTTCATATTGATTTGTCTGAATAAACAGCATTATATTATCTCCTCAAGCAAGCACTGACTGGGCTTCTGCAAATAAGAGTCATTATAGATATTACCTGCAACAAAGTACTAGTCAAAAGATGAGCTTGAATATTATATAAACCTGTAAAACTAACAGATGCATACATTCACTTATCCTCAACATTTTTCATTACTATCTTTTTACAGAAATACATTTAACAAGTTTTTTATTCAAACTTGTAAATCAGCTATATTTCATTTTAAATTGTATGCCACATACACTTTAAGATTTCACAGGTAGGTGCAAGTAATTTTCTTTCACATGCACACATATGCACACACATACAAACACACACACACACACTTACAATGAAATAACACATATGCATAAAGAGAAATATGTGCAGTAACCATCACACACAAACACATACATGTTCATATCCATGCCACCCTGCCATACACACACATACAAACATAACACATACACGTGAGAAGGCCCCTACCCCCACCCCCCCCAAAAAAAACAGTCGCACACATAAGTGCTCATATCCATTTTTATTGTCATAATTAAACTTTTAGTGTTATTGCACAAGAGAGAAGTCATCCTTCTTATTTCTGAAGATCATTTTGAATACTTAAGTAATATTATATGCTGGTTCTTGGTATTTTTACAAGAGCTGACATGCCACTGGTAATCTATCAAGAGCTATGTTCTCACTTACATCTCACAGCAATATACTCTGTGCATAATGACTATTATCTTCTTTAACTTAATTATAAAAAAGATTCTGTTCTGTAATGTACAATATTGATTATCATGTCACATATGCATTCAGACTTGTTTTATATAATCATTAGATTCATATCTAATATCATTCAGTATCTGGCTAGTTAATCTGTGTGGATCATTTGAAGCCTATGTACAATGATACCTACTACCTATTTACAATACCTACTGCCTATTATTCCTTTCCATAAGGGTTTGTGGGGGCAGCTTAGGGGTTGTATTAGCAGTTTCCTATTCTGCAAACCAGGTGGTGTTTGAAAAGGGTTAAGAAGTCACTTTGATGAAAATGGATGTGAATTCTATGCCAGTGGAGGGAAATACTTTGGGAGAGGAATCACTACTACAGCAGGTTGTGAGACTGTAGCAATGTAAGTACAGGTGTTTGTGATATTACATATTTTGTAAATATGTAGAATGTCAGAGATTCAAGTTGTTTTGCATAGGGCATAGGACCCCAGCCCATGAGTTTCTTATTGAGGAAGTACTGTTTTTTTAAGCTGGATCAAATGTTTGTCTAGGTACTTGCTGAAGAGCACTGTATTTAACTGCTCACATCATATGAAAGAGTAGAGAGGGATGATAACATCCATGGATCTAGAAGATGTACCCTTGGTAATTAGCTGGGCTAGGTTGAGAGAGTTTCTGACAACTACAGAGACATGGTGGTTTGAGGAGTGTCCTGATCCCTAATAATTATGAAAATATCAAACATGAGGGGATTGTTTTCTGTATGGTATGTAAAAGGGTGCTCATGTTTTCCCAAGAACACAACACTATACTTTTGTTTTATGTTTAGCTTAAGAATATGGTTCTGGCATCATGTGCCTATTTATGATAGACAGCCTACTCGGATCCATGAGTTCTCAGAAGAGTTGGTGATTGCCCTAAGATTGCAATCACCTGCAAACTTGTCAGGCCAAAGACTTTGGTATCAGCAGGAACAGCAGACAGAAAATATACAAAATAGAAATATGCATTTGGACTACAGACCCCCCCCCCCCCCCCACTGGTAATATTGCCTTTTAGTGGTGAAAGAGATTGTCCAAAACCTTGACTTAACAGGTTTTGTGAGCCAGTTTCCTATCCAGCAGTTTGTACATGGGTTTATATTTAGTTTGTCTATAATGTCCAAGTGTGGGATAGTGTCAAAGATCTTGGTAAGATAAATGTATGCACTGTGTATAAGGTTTTGTACTCATCCAAAAGAACACTGACCTTTTCAAGGATGTTGTAGATCTATTGTGATGTGTTTGTATGGGTCTACTTTAGTAGATCGAACATTCACTTTACCGACAACCCATTTCCCGAGACCAGATCACTGACACTGCTAATTACCGATATGTCAGATTACTGAATCTCAGCATACTGACAATTGTTTAATGAAATAATGCATGCAGGAGCCTGGAATTATAAAGGTACACATGCCTCTTTAAGAAGCCCTACAACGAATGTCTCTGTCATGGCGGAAGCAACTCTGCCACGTTCAGGAGTTATTGGAAACCTATACCGTGTACTTTTGTCCCAGAGGGGTAAAGAAATGATAGAAATGGAAGGATATTTATATCATTTGGAATGTAGTAGGAGTAACATTACTGAGCTTGTAAGGGGAAGAAGACTTCACAATGTAAAGGATGAGGAGTAACTGTAAAAGTTACAGATGGAGACCAGCTGATAAAATCTGTTAGTCACGATCACAGTGGGGATCTAAGTGAGGTTGAACGCTATACAGTTTGCAATGAAGTTAAGGTGAGAGCAAAGTATAGCAGAGATGCACCTTGTCTAGTTGCGGCGGATGCTTTAGCCTCCACCTCACTTAATGTAGTGCACAATATTCTCAATAGGAAAGTCCTTTTACAACAAACTGGAAGAGTATAAAGAAAATATGAATTAAATGAGGGCAGATGTAAAATGACATTAATGAGTATAGATTGTGTACGCACGTGTTAAAACAAGGCTGTTTTGTTTATAAAAGGATGGCTGACATCTACTGATAGTGTTGTTCATGCATTTAGTACAGTAAATAACATGATCTCAGCAGAGTGTCTATGTGAATAATGGACGGAACTTTCTTTCATAAAGGGGTTATGTGTCAGCAGCTTTACAATATACATGGTTTACTAAAGTTTGGTAGCTATAGTAAAGTTGTACTGCTCTTTTATGCTTTTATGAGCAAAAAATCTTTAAAATGTTATAACTATCTCTGGCATGCTTTGTTTTCTTTACTGACAACCCATGGGTTTGAAAGCAGTGTTTGTTATATTATTTGCGATTTCGAGATAGCTGCTTTGAAAAGTATTATAGTAAACTTTTCAGAAGTGCAGTCAAAAGGTTGTATATTTCACTTCGCACAAAACATATGGAGAAAGGTGCAAGGTCTAGGTCTTGCTACTTTATATAACAGTAGCATGAATTTTCAGTTATCCATAAAATCCCTAGTGGCATTAGCATTCCTTAAAGAAATCCATAAAATCCCTAGTGGTGTTAGCATTCCTTAAAGAAAGTGAAGTGTTGGAGACATTTAATCAGTTAATAGAAACTATATCTGCAGAAGGACGTGAACTGGTGAGGTACTTTTCTGATTACTATGTGCTTGGAAGACTCCGTAAGTTTAACACACGTGCATCGACATCATTGAAATTTCCTCCCCTGTTTCCGATACATTTTTGGAATATTTCAGACTTGAATGATCTCTTTTTGCCATGTACTCAAAATTCAGTCGAGGCATGGCACAGGAGATTGAAATGTTTATTAGGTAGTCGAGCAACAGACCTTGATGTTATTATGTGAGCATTAGCTAGGGAACAAGAAAGGATAGATGAGCTAAGAGTCAGAATGTCTATAGGTGTGCCTCCGTCACGAAGAACCGGAGGTTGTCGGAAAGGCACACACTTCCAATATTTATTGCAAAATAGACAGGAATATACAGTGGTGGAGTTTGTCAGAAGTATAGTGAGATTTCTTAAAATGTAACTCCAAGACATTCATGTTTGGGAACTATTGCCTGAAGAGTGCTCAGCTGATGTTTGATTCTTCGGTAAGGTGCTATATGTTTTAATTATGTGATGGAGTACTTCATATAGCAAGTTCTGTTGTTGCACACATCTTTCTGTTTATTTAAAGTGCTACAAGGAACTTTATTCATTATATTTCTTTATCAGCTAGTAACGTGGTATGAAGCTGATATATGGTCATATTACAGGCTATGGTGTTTGAGCTGCTTGACAGCGTGGTTATTTACAGAGGATATTGTTTGCCTGCTCTTGATTTCAGTAGTACTCATGAATTTACGTTACACAGGCTATGTTAACCAATTGACTTGTAGTAAAGTATTAATGAATACGCATGGGAAGGACGTTTGGATGCATTGGGACTGTGATAAAATTTCTGTTGTGGGTGAACTGCCAGTCAGGTTTTTGGGAGTCGGTGAATAGTGTGCCTGTGTTTTCACGATCAGGGATTTGGATGTCGGTGATGTAAATGTCGGTAAGCTGATGTGTCAATGATTTGAAGTGTCGATAATTTGGTCTTGGGAAATGGGTTGTCGGTAAAGTTTGTATCTAATAAAGCTGCTTGAACAGAACCCAAGAAGGCTCTTCTATTGTATACAAAGTAGGAGAGCGACAGATGTCTGCTAGGTTAAGCATGCAAGATGTATCATTTTCAATGAATTAGAGAGTTTAAACTGATAGCGTTTGCTTATGAGCTCTCTAATCTTAAAAACATGGTTGGCAAGGGATACTGCATTACAGTTGCCAGGATCGGTATCAGTGTTACTTTTCTGAAGGTATTACGGCTACAGCTGCTGTCTATGCCTCTGGCACAAAACAGATTAGGAGGATGAGGCTGAGCAGATTCAGGAATGGGTCTGGCAGGCAGTGTTTCATACACACAAGAAAACTTCACAGAGAAGTGTTAGGCCCCACAGGATCATAGGAGGTTACTAGACTATTGGTCCCAAGACCACTACAAGCCTAGCCATGTTATACCCTTGTTCCTGTATGGACCAAGATAATATAGTCTATGTCTGTATATGAATCTAAGGTCAGCAATGGCTGTCCATGTCTAAGAGGGACATAGATGAAACCTCCGGTGTAAATTTATGGTTTCCCATCCAATTGTCCAGGTTATGCTTAAACAGTGTCATTGAGGAGCTCCATTTTACATGAATAGGGAGTTCATTCCAGAGGAGCATAAACCTCTGGGAGATGTATCTTTCTCTCCAGAATGTCTTGTTAATATTGCAGGCTAGGTTAAGATACCTGGAGTGAGTGAATCCTGTCCCATTAGATTTGCAGATGTGCAGCAGCTTCAGCAAGGCATGGTCTGAGACTGCTCTTTAGGCCAGGCACAAGTTGCCTCTTAGCAGTCCGTATGATACTGAGTAAAGTGATAGAGCCTTCATGTAGGTCATGTGTTGCATATCCTGAATATTCTTGGTGAGAAACCTCTTAGGTCTCTCCAGTTGCTGCAGATGTCTGGTGAGGTACATTCAGAAGGAAGAATCATACTATATTAGTGGTCTGATGAGAGCTGAGTACACGGGAGTTAGAACCTCCCTAGCGTTGGATGCTATACCCTTGCTTATGAGGTGTGCAATGTAGAAGATACTACTGTGGACACCTGATGATCAAAATTAAGGCTGCTATCAACTTGCATTCCTGAATCTCTCGCCACAGGGTTTGAACTTAGGGGGGTATTATTAATGTTATAATTAGCAGGGGGTTCTCCTTTGCTAAAGGAGATGTTAATACGTTTTTTGTGTTTAATTTAACTCCATGGCTTTGACACCAATCATTTGTCCTTGTAAGCCCATTTTGTAGTATGTTGACATGTTTGGGGGATTTGATGATTGCGCCCAGTCTGCAGTCATCAGCAGACTTGGTAAGCCATAGGCCATCTATTTTAGCCTGGACTATTGAAAAATTGATGGCAAACAGTAGGAGGCCTAGTACAGATCCCTGTGGAACACTACTGGTAACAGATCTTCTAGTAGAGTTGGCATCCCCAACTTTGACTGTATGTGTTCTGTTTGTAAGCCAGATGGCAACCCATCTAGTAACATAAGGGTTAATCCCCAGCAGGTTGAGTTTCTCAATGATGTCTGAGTGAGGGATTTTGTCAAAGGCCTTGACTAGGTTGAGATAGGCAGTGTAAACTGCTTTGCCTTCATCCAGGGCCTTGGTGACATTCTCAAATAAGTCCACCAGTTTTAGCAGGCAAAATCTGCCCTTAACAAAACCAAACTGGATTGGGTCAAGAGTTTGAAGGTCTCCTATATCCTTGTTGATAAAGTCCATATTGATTCTGTCCATAGACTTGTATATAAGGCTGCTTAGGCTTATGGGTCTATAGTTCCCAGGGTTGGTTGAGTGACCCCCTTTGTGCAAGGTGTTTAGGGTTGCTGTTTTCCACTCAGCTGGGACAAAGCCCGTGCTTAGACTGAAACTGAACAGCATGCACAGCCATTCCACTTACTCCTATTTTAGACCATTTAATAAGCAGTCTAGGATGTTGTCAGGCCCTATTAGAGGCTGTGTTTCTAGCCTTGGAGAGTGCAGCCTTGACCTGCTCTCTGGAGATACCAGGCAGAGGACTGGTGTCAGGTATGTTATCGAGTATTATTGGTGGGGGCAGGGGAGAGTAAAGGTTTCGCCAAATCTGTCCACTACCAGATTGGCAATGTTCTCAGGTTCAACATAAGTGTTATCAACCACAGCTAATTTGGCACAAAGCTGGGCCTTCTCTTATAGATTTTGTACATAACTAGAGAATGTTTTCTGATTTTCCTTAGCAAGGGATGCTAAGTCAGTTTTGTAATTAGCTTTAGAGGACTTTACAAGATATCTACTCTGCTTGTGCTTTGGAGGGAGTTCTTCCTTTGCTGGGACCATTTCTTCTTGGTTTTTGACAGCAGCTTCTTTCTCTTATTGTATAACGTATGTATGCTAGATGTCCAGCAGGATGGCTTATTGTTTCATGAGGATCTTGATTTGCTCTGTTCCGGTACAGCTGAGTCTATACATTTATATAGGTGTTGATACAGGACATTTGTGTACACCTCAGTATAGGGGTCATTGTTGTCAGTGTTGGCAGGGGGTCTGAAACTATTGATTCCATTGCTCATTAGGCTATGGTTTGCTTTGGAGAAATGGTTAACCTTTTTGCTCCTGTAGGTGGGTCAGGTACGATCATTACTTCAAAAGACACTAATTTATGATCAAACTTTACCAGGTAGGGCCCCACACATGGGGTGATTCAGCGATTGCCCATGTTGGTGAGCATTACGTCAAGGATGTTAGAGCCCTTTGTGGAGGTGCTGACTATCTGCTCCAGAGAATTTGTGTTAACAATGTCCAGGAACCTTCAGGTGACTGTGTTGGTGCTCATATGTGTTACCCAATCAATGGAACGATAGTTAAAGTAACCCATGACCAGGGTACTTGGCCCTACTGAGAGTGACTCAAGTAGGTCCAGGTAGGCTGTGTGTTTTTTGTGGTTCGTGCTGGGCCTGGGGACCAATAGCAAACAATGAGGTGGAGGGAGGGGTCTTTCCTACAGTTAGTTCAACCTGGAGTAACTCTAGGGAGTCAACTATTTCATCAGTCTAGAGGTGTATTTGCTAACATTTTGCTGTGGGGCCATCTCAGGGAGGCCTTTAAACCTGCTTTAGAGGAGATGTCTGGAGGAGGTACAAAAGTACATAATTTGAAGAAGAAAGTGGGGGTGACTGAAGAAGAAGTTAGAACTAAATGTGTTTGTTAATATGTCTGCTATGTCCTCAGTGTTTGAGTGGGTGATACTGTTGTGCATCAGCTTTGTGCAATGTTGGCCCTTGTCCTTAAAGTTCCTGACATAGCTGAAGAAGAATTTATACTGTCCTTAATGGTTGTAATTTTCAGTTAATGCTAAGCTTTAGTGGATTTGTTTATACTTTCATTTGTATTTTATTTCTTGATTTCAATTTTGGAACAGGAAGTTTTCAGTATGTTTCTAAAGTTGAAGAAATTATTTCTTTTGTTATACAGATTATTTATACAAGGGGTCCATCACTGGGATTTGGTCTTAAATTAAACTTTGCATATGCGGTGGATCAGAATCAGTCTCAATGCAGGTACTGAGATGAGCAAAATAGCTATCTGCAAATGCAACACTGTTGGGTATTAGGTCATGAAGAAGAGGAGGCTTTTGAATTGCATCAGGTCATTGGGTGGTTGCAAAAAGTCTCCATTAAAGAAATCCCTTAGGAAAATGTTTTTTGTGGGCATGTTGGGTTAGGTCCTGATAAGGAGGACCACTGAATGGTGGTCAGACCTAACCAATGGGGGAGCAAGGTGAAGAAAACTTATACTCCGGTCCCAGTGAGGTACATCATTACCTGGTTATGTGAGCTGGCACTGATGCAATCTATGAAGTGCTGTGCATATTTATTTGCAGTAGTATAGGTCTTCCAGTCTAAAAATGGGAAGCTGAAATTCTAAGAATAATACTGTTTGGTTACACAACAAAGTATCCAAGCTCAGTTACATATGCCTCATGCCTAGTGGGTGACATAAAAGACGATCTATAGTTGGTCAATATATGGTACGGACTTTTAGTCACAGAATGGGTTTCAGAGCATTATGCAGGTTTGTAAGTATAGAACTAATGAATTATAGAAAAAAACACACCACCATCAGTGGTAAAGGTGCCTTCAGCAGCAGGTCTCAATGAGTGGTAGGGATTGAATTGTTTTACGAAGGACATATAATCAATGTACTGGAAACATATTTCTGTGATTATGCAGGTGCTAAGTAATTCCTAGGGCCAGGAAGGCTTCTAGAGTTTGTTTCCTCATTGAAGAAAACAGGAGAATGTTGTGACCATCCCTGGGGAAGTTGCTGCCATTAATAACACTGTTGGTCACATTTCTGCTGTCAAAAAGAAAGAAAACTAAGCATGTATCTATTCATACTCAAATTTCCTTAGACAAGAGTAGTGTACTCGGTCAGGCTCAGGGTTTAATCCTTCTTATACAGTAGTTTCTGGTAAAAGAGAAACAGCTACCTCATTTCCTAAAGAGATTCAAGATGCTGAATCTGGACAGGAGGATGAAGAGATGGATGCAGGGTTTTCTGTCCTCAGATTTCTGATTCAGACTCAAAGGATAGTTCACTTTCTAACTCTTCTTGTGTGGGGGATCTTTTTCTCTAAGACTTTTTCTAGAATTTGCCAGCATTTTTAGTGGAAGAACACTGAAGTTTCTCAGTCCATCTGAAAATGTTATGAGCTGTTGCAGAAGGAATTTCAAGAAACTGCAACAACTCTCTCAATTTTTTTAACTTTGGAGGATTTGTGTGTTACTGCCTGCAATTTTCCTGACAAGAAAGCCAACTGCCCCTAAAAAGGCAGTTATGATATATAAAGTTCCTCAGTCTTTTAAGTTTTTTTACAAAGTCTTCCCAAACCTGATCTAGCAGCTATAGCTTTAGTTAATCCCTTTGCTGCTAAAAATGTACTTAATTCCAATCCTACTGTTTTCAATAAGGATGAGAAGATTATTGATAAGTATGGAGAAAAGTGTATGCTTCTGCAACTTTGATTTTCAGAATTTTGAATTGTTAGGCTCATATGTTAAGGTTTAGTCTGACAAATTATGAAAGTATAAGGAATGCTTTATCTGCAGTTTTTTCTTGTGAAAAAAAATCCACGTTGTATAATTTAATTTTTTTCAGCTGTTCAAGTCATTGCTCATTGTTTACAGTCTGTGTATGACTCTGGTGATACTTCTTCCAGGGCTAAGGCCACTGGTACTTTTTTGAAGAGGTTTGCATGGCTGTATTCTCAGAACTTATATGTCAAAAATAAGATTTTAAACTCTCCTCTGGATAGAAATTTAGTTTTTGGTCCTCTGCTGCAGAGGTGACAAAAGGTGTGATGAAAGGGGTAAGATGATACTGGGAATCACTGTGATTTTTCCACCCTACTTTCCATTTTTCCAGGGGATTCTTTAACTCCTCATCCAATTTTTAAGAACAAAATAAACAGTCTCAGCAAAATACAAGTGAACAGACATTTAAGAAGAAATAGCAGGGGTGTTCCAAGAGGAATTCTGGAACTCCCAAAACCATGGACAGTCCAATAAGTTAGAATGACTGTTTAAGAGATTTTGTTCACCCCGCCCATCCTGGTAGATACTTCCAGAAAATCTGAATCTCCACTTTTTTCTTTGGCAACAGATAGTTTCAGACAAATGGGTTCTAAAGAGCTTTCAACAAGGTTACAGATGGCAATGGGAGGAAATTACTCCTGTCTAGGGTTTAATTACTCATCCTCCAGCCTAGACCCTTTTGTTTTCACCTGTTCTTCATCACATGCTATTCCAGGAAGTGATAGAACCACTTCACCCTTCCCAGATGGGAAAGGAGTTTTATTTAAGCATGTTTTAGTGTCAAAGTAAGAAAATGCCTGGGGAACAGTTCTTTATCTTTCTTCCCTAAATCTTTTTGGAATAGCGCCCAGATCCAAAATGCTGCCACTTCGCAACCTGTTAAGTCTTATTCTACATTCAAGTTTACTTTTTTAAGTTAGTTTTAAAAAAATGTGCATCATCACATTCCTATTCATCTAAACTTCAGGTGATGCTTAAGGTTTTGTGTGCCTGGATCATATTATCGGCTCTCTGCTTTACCCTCCTGACTATTTACTGCACAAAGAATGTTAACAAAGAGTGTAGCTCCAGTTATAGCACATTGCAGGCAACACAGTATCTACATTTTTCCATATTCAGACAACTTACTTATTTTGCAGAGTCTTTTTCAGAGTGTTAGGGGGTCTCTCTTTTAGATGACAAATCTATTGCATAATGCGAGATTCCAAGAGAACATTCAAAAGTCTTTCTTGACTCCTCCTCACAGGATTGTTTTTCTAGAATGTCAGCTAGACACCACAGTTCAGAGATTTTCTTCCACATGAAAAAATAGATGTAAATCTAGATCTATTTCTAGTGTTTTCCACTCAGACTTTGGTACCTGTGAGGGAATAACTCAACAATTTGGGTCTCATGTCTTCTATGATTTTCATGATACCCCTTCAAGATTCTACATAAGAAAGATATAGCAGTATCTGAAGTTTCTTTGATCCCAGAATTAACAGCCTTTTTCTTTTTCAGATCCCAGTGCTGGGGTTTGTCAGAATGGAAATCACTTGGTGGAGACAACATATGTTCTTTAAATGCAGGACTCTCTGTTCCAAGCAGTCACTACAGATCCCACAGGCTCTGCTTGGGGAGCAGTTTCAGGAGGGATAAAAGTGCAAAGTGTGTGGGGCACCAAGGACAGCCACAACCCCATAAATATAAAATATATGCTTGCCTTAATCAAGGCATTCAACTCTCTGAATCATCTTTGGACCTGGTGTCCTCTTCAAGATGTTACAGACAATACTATAATTATGTGGTACATCAACAAGCAAGGGGTATCCTGGTTTTCCCCCTCTGCAGACTAATCTTATTAGCTTGGGATATAGTTTCAGAGCATGATCTCACTCTACAGACATCCTACACTCCTTCATAGCAAAATTGTGTGGCAGATAAGCTGAGCAGGAAGAGGTCAGATCCTCACAAATGAAAACTAAAGCAGAGGACTTCTAAGATTTTATCCATCTAGGGAGAGTTCCTCACACAGACCTCTTTGTCTCCTCTCTGAGGATTTTGCACTGGGACTCCATGCAGGAAGGCCCAGAAGACAGAAGTATTTTCTTTTCTTTGGACAGGAATATTCCTGTATGCTTTTCCACCCTTTCCACTAAAATCCAGACTGCTTCTGAAGATTTGGAAGGAGTCCTCTAACATCTTTGTGGTAATTCCCTTCTGGTCCACATTTGCTCACTTCCAGCCCTCAAGAATGTTACACAAGTCCTACAATTTAATTTTAAAATGTTATTGTGTGTATATATATATATATATATATATATATATATATATATATATATATATATATATATATATATATATATATATATATATTTATATATATGTATATAGACACACACATATGTGTGTGTGTGTGTGTATATATATATATATATATATATATATATATATATATAGATATATATAGATAGATAGATATATTAATTATTTATTTATTTTACATTTGTTGACCAGGATTGTACGACTGAGCTGAAGAGCCCTTTTTCAGTGGAGGCCCGGGGAGAAAAGCTCCAGCATATACAATTTTCATTATAAATTAGCATTAAACAGCAATGTTACAGGATTATTACAAAGTATTAAGAAGCAATACAATGTTATACAGTATCAATAATCAGGAGTATAGCATAACTATTTCAAGAAGTATAAAAATAAATATGTCATTAAGATGAGTATAGTTTTTGGGGTAAGTGGTTACAAAAACCCAGTTTTATCATGATGTAGTTGCATGAAGGCAAGACAATTACAATAGAATGTTTCTCTGAGGCAATTTGCTTAATAGATTTTAGAAGACAGTAGAAAGAGTAGTCAAGGAAGATTAGTGAGCTAGTGAGGATAGTGAGTTGAGGGCAGAAAGTAGATTAAGGTATGAGAAGTAGGGGATGTTTAAGGAGGGAGAGTGCAGTGGCAGGACCAGTGACTTTTAAAGTGCTCTTTGGTGGCTGTCTTAAATTGTTTAGGATGTGTAAGGATCCTGATTTCTAGTGGAAGCCTATTCCAGGCAATAGTGGGGTGAAAGCTGTACATGTTGCATCCAAATTTAGACTTGGGTTTGTAGATTTGTAGTTGGTCTTGGTTACAGCATCGGAGAAGTCTGGAGGGAGAATAATGGGAGATGAGTCTTTTCAGACTTGTTGGCTGTTGGTGAAGCACCCACCAAGAGGAGAAACCTCTGAGAGAAGAAAGGAGCCACTTTTGAGATTTTAAGTATTTTTCTTCAGATTATTTGTTAAGATTTCTGCATTGCCACCTACTTTTTGGCATTTTCCAGCTTGCTAAACTTGGTATCTGTATTAGGAACTGTATTAGAACACATCTAGAGCCTGTTTACTGCATTTCCTGTGTTGCACTTATTTTAAAATCGTTTTTTTCTTAAAACTTGCATTTTACCTGTCTCTGGCCTAGCACTCAAGTGTGTGGTCATTTATTGTACTGTTCTAACTTGTTGCTACTTGTGTATCTCTGCTATCTTTAAACAAAACAAAAAAAAACAAAAAATCTTGCATTTTTCCCACTTTCTGATATTTAAAAAAGTTCAGTTACAGATTTGCTGTTCTGAACTGTTTGTAAGTTTCTTGGAGGCCATTTGTTGCTTGGGCTAAAGGGAAGTCTCTGTGTTCATCAGTGGCAGTTGTAAACACTGAACAGCCTGCCTGCCCCTGTGGGAGTCGTTACTGCCTAGAAACTGTAGTTTTATTGGCCATTTTGGGTCAATTCCAAACTCCTTGATCCCCCTCTCTTAAAACCCTTTTTTTGCGCATTTTTGCGCATAGCGCAGCATCGGGCAGCGCCACTTAATCAAGTTTAAACTATTCCCGGCTCCACAAAGTCTGCTCTTCACTTTTTCCCTTAGAACTGTTCCAAATCTCAAATGAAGCACTCTATTTTTGTTCTAAAACCCAGCAGTAGCTAGGATAAGTGTCTTATAAGTAAGCACTATTAAACTAAAGCACTACACCCTCTTATACTCCCCTTAAGTACTTGGCTCCCTATTGGTCCTTTTTGATCAAGTCAAAAAGTAATTCCTTATACTATTCTGGCATGTCCAAAAGTCAGTTTCAGGTTTACTCTCCAGTCCAGCTGGTGAATATGGGAATCTTGAGGCAATGTTACAACTGCCTTATGTACACAGACCACCCTCTCCTCTCCTCTTCCAAACAAGCTCAAATATATGTGAGAGATGTAACTATATAGCCAAACTGGAGGCTGAGCTCTCTCAACATAGTACTGGCATGATCAGTCTGGAGGAGAAGGTAATCACACACACCACAAATCCAGTCCCACATAGACCTATCGCAACAGAAAACCAAACACATAAACACACAAAAACATACTTGGAGGCTGTAAATAAAAATCTGCCCAAGCAACAGAGACCTCCAAAGCAGACATCCAAGCAACTGCTACCCCACAACAATACCCACGTATCACATAGTTCACAAAGTCAGTGTGCCACACAGTCACAGCCCTTAAGGCTAAACAACACACCTAATACACTTGTAATAGGTGACTCTCTTGTCAGACACACTGACGTCCCTCTCATCAGGCTGAACAAGGAGAAGGTCACTGTAAGCTGCCTGTCAGGTGCCAGGATCCGCCACATAACACAAGCACTCAGGTCACTCCAAAGCAAGTACAAATATGACTCCATCATTGTCCATGCTGGTGTGAATGACCTGAGACGTACCTCCCTGGATTACATGAAAAGAGACATAGAGGAGCTCTCTAATCATGTGGCCCAGGCCGGTATGACCCTGACCTTGAGTAGCATCTTACCCTCACCAAGAATGATACCACAGTATAAAGACAAAATGATCAATTTCAACAATTGGCTAAAGTATTGGTGTCACTCAAAGGGGATCCAGTGTCTGTCAGCCTGTGATGACATGCTTGACAAGCCACATTGCTTCATTAGGGACGGCTTTCACCTGTCACCCCTGGGTTTCCGAATACTGGCCAAGGCTCTTGCCATCCCCACAGTGCCTTTTTTAGGCAAGGCTCAAAAGACAAACCCACCTCCCTAGACAACACAAGGAAAAAGAAACTAAGGGTAATGCTGCTCAACGCCAGAAGTCTAAACCTCAATATGCACACACTCGAGGCTCTCCTCAGTATGGAGAATATTGATATCTGTGTAGTAACAGAAACCTGGTTCAAGGTTCCCGAGAGCACCCCAGCACTACCAGGCTATACCTCATACCATGCTTTTCGCCCCCAAAACTCGGACCGAACCACAAGAGGAGGGGAAGTATCCATATTCATCAAAGATACCCATACCTCCAGGCTAGTGGCACTGCACGAAGCATCTGAGACCATCCATGTGCAACTAACAGTGGGCAAAACTGCCTTCCAGTTTGTAGCCTTCTACAGACCACTCTCCCAAACTCAGGAACCCCACTCGGCTTTCCTGAAGACACTGGAGAATATGAAGGTCTCTCCAAACACCATTATAGTGGGTGACTTTAACTACCCAAACATAGACTGGGAGCACTACTCAAGCCCCAACACCCTAGCCCAACAGTTCCTAGAATTTATAAACTCAAATGCTATGGAACAACTGGTCACCACTCCCACAAGAGGGGAAAATATATTGGACCTAATCATCACCAACATGGGGACTCTATGTTCCATACCAGAGGTATACCCCTCATTGGTAAGATCTGACCATAAATTAATCACTATGGACATCCATATCCTGTCCCCACCCCCAGCAATAGAAACCACAGTCAAAAACTTCTCAAAAGCAAACTTCCCACTTCTCAAAACTGAGGTGGAATCCTTCAAAGTCCCAGGGCCAGTGGAAAATACGGCCCAAACCGCAGAATCCTTTACAAACGCATTCTATGGCTACCTACAGGAATGCATGGATCGTGCTATCCCAAATAAAACCAAGACACACTCCTCCAAAGGCAGGAGGCCTGTCTGGTGGACCCCAGCCATAAATAAGCTGTACAACAGAAGGAGGAAACTACTACATGATAGAGCAAAATCCCTGAAAGGGAAGGCAACTCTGATCAGTACTAGCAAGAAACTACGATCCCTCATAAAATTATCTAAGGCTAGCTTCGATAGAAAAATTGCACAAGACGCTAAAGATAATAACAAGGCTTTCTTTAGTTATGTCAGAAACCTGGGTGGAAACTCCCAGATATGCTCTGAGTTAGTGCAAAATGACAAAAAAATACACTGAACCCACAGACATTGCCAACATCCTGGCAGACAGGTTCAGTGCAAACTTCTCCCCCGACTCCCCTCCAAATGATTAAATGACTATCCCAAAAGAGTGTAGCCTCCATGATATTACAGATGCACAGGTGAGAGCTGCCCTCTCCAAAGCAAAAAACACAGCATCAATGGGACTGGACGGTGTCCAGGGCTGCATTTTACATGAGCTCCAAGAAGAACTGAACCCTCACTTAAAATCACTGTTCAGTCTCAGCCTTACAACAGGATATGTACCCAAAGAATGGCGTACAGCAACAGTGGTCCCACTCCATAAAGGTGGTGCCACAACGGACCCCGGAAACTATCGCCCTATAAACCTAACTAGCCTGGTCTGCAAAGCTATGGAACGTATCATCATGGAACTCATAAACAAAGACATTGGGAACCTCCAAACACTGGATCCTACCCAATTCGGCTTTGTTAAGGGCAGATCTTGCCTCTTGAACCTGGTCAATTTCTTTGAAACAGTCACCAAGGCCATAGACGAAGGGAAGGTAGTCCACACAGCCTACCTTGATCTTGCAAAATCCTTCAACACAATACCCCACTCGGGCATCATAAATAAGCTCACCAGCTTAAATATCAACCCCTATGTCACAAGATGGGTTGCAAACTGGCTTAGGGATAGAACCCACATGGTCAGAATTGCAGGTGCCATGTCAGACTCTAAACCAGTTACAAGTGGCGTCCCACAAGGCTTAGTCCTGGGACCTCTCTTGTTCGTTATATATTTCTCTGAGGTACAGGCTAACACAGGAGGACTATGGCTGACAAACTTTGCAGATGACTGCAAACTGGGGGCCATAATAGACTCACCTGCTGACACAAGCATCCTCCAAAAAGGTCTCACAGAGACGGATAACTGGTGCCAGAGCCATGGCCTAAAGCTAAATGCCAAAAAGTGCATAGTCATGTCCTTTGGGAAAAACAAAGTGCCCACAAAGTACCACATAGGTGGTAATCCATTAAGTACGGAAGAAGTAATTAGGGATTTGGGGACCCAAGTAGATTGCAATCTCTCCTTTGACAATCACATTGCCAAAGTGGTTAGAAAGCCATTCTATATAGCCCACCTTATCACAAAGGGGTTCACATCTAGATCAAGAGAGGTCATTGTGCCCCTCTACTCATCACTCATCATGCCCATAATTGAATACAATACCCCATTTGGGATGTACCTTACCCAACACCTGCTACAACTAGAAAGACCCCAAAAGTACCTCACCAAGAGGATCAAGGGACTTAAACAGATGCCCTACGCAGTTGGGCTAAAGCAACTCCATCTGTACTCAGTTGCTTACCGCCTACTCAGAGGCGATCTGTGCCTGACGTATAAAGTCATGTCCAACCCAGAATTAATGGACATGCTCCACCTCAAGAAATCCAAATCCATCAGAACTACATGCTCCAGTGACTTAAAGCTCAGCACAGAAATAAATAGAACATGCTGGAGGGACAGATTCATATCCCAGAGGCTCCCCTCACTCTGGAACAAAATCCTAATCCATGTCAGACAGAGCCCCTCAATGACCCTCTTCAAGAAGAATCTTGACATTTGGATGGGAGATCGTAAATTTACCTCTGGGATCTCTTCTGTGTCACTGCTAGACAGAGGCACGGTAAACTAACCTTAAATGGGCTATCTTCTGTGACCTACTATAGAGAGCCACAGTCAACTAATCTAAGAAGGGTGGCGAAAGTCAAACACACTCTGGCTAGGCTTGTAAATGCCCTAGGGCAGATAGCCTAGTATCAACCTATGAACCTATGAGAGGGGATAGTGCTGGGCAGTAGGAAGGCTGGTATAGGATAGAATGGATGATCTGGAGCTCAGAGAGAAGAAGCTGGTGGGGTAATTCAAGCCAGTTTAGGTGTTTTAGAGTGAGACAGTGATGGGATTTGTAGATTTGTTGGGCAGAAAATCTAGCTACCTTGTTGTAGGTAGATTTGAGTTTGGTCAGGAGTGTTGAGTTAAGATTTGTGAGAATTTGAGAATTGTACATTAGATTGGGTAGAAGGTAGGTTAGAGAGAGAGTAATCTTGGCTTCAGAAGTAAGGAATTTCTTATTACGGTAAAGGAGCCCTAGTTTTGAATGAATCTTTTAGATACAGTTATTGACATGGAAGTCAAATTTAAGTTGAGCGTCGATACACATATACGCATGCACATATATAAAATATAGATATAAAGAGAGAGAGATATTATTTATCACCACAGTCTACCTTCTAATTTGCATCTTACTGTACCCAATAACCTTAGCTACTTACGACGTCCTACATCCCTTCATTACTACTTCCTCTTAAAAGGTTAAAAAGATTGGGCTAAATATCCTATTCTTTACCACTTCTACACAGTAGATTTGACTTTTTTTTCTTCTCCTCCTCCATAAAAACTGAAGAGATGTGTTTATTTAGCAGTTTTGCTTTCAACATTTTTTTCTCTTCATTACCTATTTTCTTAAGTTGTATTTCTCATTTTTTGTCTTTCTTTACTCTCTTAAGTAACTGCAGGATGATTTATACAAACTGGTTAACCATCCTCTAAAGGTCCCATCCCTCCAGTATCTACTCTAACCCTATCTCACCACCAGCCCACTACGATCCAGCAACAAAAATCAATTACAGGTTACTAGAGCCAATAACACTGCTGGAGAAGCACTATTCTCCAGCGCTATACCCAAATTATGGAACACCTCCCCCCCCCCAACAATAACCTCTCTACCATCATGCACCCACTTCAAAGCTTTACTTAAAGTGCCCCTAAAAACATGCTGGCTATGCCCTTTTAACTCTCCCCTCTAACTTCTCCCACTCCATCTACCCTCTACCTCTCTTCCACCCCACAAACTACCTTTGAGTAAAGCAAACTCTGATACTTCCATGCCTATCTACTTATTATATGGCAGTAACTTCTTATTGTAACAATTGTTAATATCTGTTCTGACTTCGTGGATAGAACAGATGCTAGTTATCTACTGAATGTATGTTCTTCATATGTAACTATGTTTGTAATATTTTAATTGCTAGGATTCTTAATCTGTAACTATGTAATATTTTAATTTGTGTAGCTTTTCTCCCCAGGCCTCCGCCGAAAATGGACCTGTGTCCAGTTGGACATTTCCAGTCAACAAATGTAAATAAATAAATAAAATAAATGTTGAATCAACTGGTAAGGTTTTCCTTCGTTTAAATTTTGGCTTTCCTGGCTCCTTGCCAAATTCTTTCACCTTTCACTGACACTGCTGTGTGTTTCTTCCTTCTACTTCCTTGTCTTTCTGTAACCTCTGACAGTGCCCTAATTAAGATCCTCAGTGGTTTTTCTCCCTTCATATTTTCATATTTCTTTCACAGAAAGGTTTCAGCTTTCTACAAGTGAAATTTTCATCTATCCTCATGTTATGTTTTAGGCATTTTATCATTTTGTCAAAAATATGCTCTTCTGAAATGTACAACTAATGGTTTTGTTTGGCATGCCATTGTTAATTTGAATATATATCAAGCTGGTGATTTGCCCACAAAAGGTTGTCTACTTCCAGATCTGAGACTCTTTCTCCCTACACATATGAGAAAAGAAAACATATTTTTGTCAGACATGTTCTAGTACTTGCTGCCTGATCCTTGCATGGCTTAATGAAATCTCTTAATTTGCTTGCTTTTAGTCATGGTTGCAGTCAAGCTATTTGAGTTAACATTTGGCAAACTCTTGGTAAATATTAGCAGTTTAGCTTCTCCTGCATTTTGAGAGCACTCTGCACCTACTCAAGTCAAAACATTAATTTACCAATGACTCAGGGTTTACCAGCAGCCATTTCAAAAATACATTGCTCCAAAGGTAACTTGTAGTTTGCTGCTTAACCATGCTACCTGAGGTATCACACATCTATTTCTCAGCACTCAAATAGTTGTCACTGATAAGGATTTGGAAAGGATATTTGTTGATTAAGATGTCCCTTTAAGGAAGATGCACTGATGGTGTAGTTAACGTTGTGCTGGTATCCATCTACATGACAATTTTGTTCTTAACTTTTTAGGTAATTATATCATGCTTGAAAAATCAGAGTACTTTAACAATCAATTACAACATGCTTAAAGCAACAATGGCCATTTATTTAATATACAATAGAAATCTAGATGCAATATAAAGTTCTTGTGTCTTGGCATACATACATCTTGCTTTATACATTTTTATTAAAGAATTATAATTAGACAATGACAAGAACTTTTTCTCTCATTTGCAATAATCTTAAAAGGATACACTGCACAGAAAGAATCAGTAAGATAGAGTGCAGTAGTCTGACAAACACTGAACAATCTAACTCTTAGATATTAACATTTTCCTATATGCTTCAACATTTCTCTCGTCATGTAATGGACTGAGAAACATTCTCAAAATACAGTCATAGATCTCAGATATCACAAAGGAAGTATGGTCTTCTTCATATATTCATCTGAGTTCCTAATTCATACTCTATCTTGAAATAGGTAATTATCGTTCTCAACACTTTAAGACTATCATAAGTCAAACTAATCAAGAGAACATCCAAGCTAATTTTCTACACATCACTACAGCATCTTTAACCATGGTTTAACACAAGTCTTTTCTGCAACACTTCTTTCTCCATCTTGTATTTCTGCTGTAAATCATCCTAGAGCTATAGCAAGGAAGTTTGAGGCCTAGCTAATATAGTCATTTGGTGCCAAGGTCTGTAAGCAATACTGATATTTTTAAAGTAGCAGTAAATTATTCACTTGCCACATAACAACTGCTGTTTTACAAATTGTCTGTGCCGTCACTGAGTATGGCTGTACAGAATGTTTGTAAAAAAATGTTTATTGTGTAGCAACATAACAGCATATTACTGCCTCTGAAGGAAAACAAGTTTGACAATTTACAAGCAGTCTTCAAACAGTTAGGATATTTTCATTAAGACAGTAAGCTGTATGGCTCTTTCATTTTCTAGCAGTAGCATACACAGTTGGCACTCCCTACTAGTTGGTGCCAAGGGCATTCACCCCTTCTACTTTGTCCTTCCTACATTTCTGACCCAAACCCATGATTTCCATGGTTTCTATAATATGTCCATCTTCCCATCAGATATTTGTTACTTAGCGTAACCTAGCTGCTGAGCTGTCATATAAGAGCAGAATTATGGACAATGTCCACAACTTTTAAACTGCATTTTTGGTGTCTTGAATCATTCTTTCCCTTATATCTATACATTCCTGATCATGTCAAGTACCATCTATGCAAGCAGCATTGTCTCTTGATCTCAGATACTTCAGTATTCCATACCTTGCTCCACTGATTGCTAGCAAGCCTACTCTTTTCATTAGCAGGCCACTGCTTTTATAATTTTAGTTGTGCTGAATTATTCCTGGCCTCATTATGTCTTCTATACAATACCTGTCTCTTGTTGTAACACTAGTGGATTTATGTGAGGGATGCAGATGACTTGTAATGGATTACTGTCTTGTACATCTGTATTTATATATTGTATTAACTACTGCAATTATGCCATTAGCCACTGCAAATGTGTTACTATCTGAGTAGCATTTTAAGGTAGAAGAGGAATCTGGTCATCCTTACATGCATTTTTATCAACCTTAACTTCATCCAGTTGTTTCCAAAAACAAACCCATTCTTACAAATAGATGTTAGTATTCTTTTTGTCGCTCATCTGGTCAGGATAAGACAGACAAACTTCTGTGGGTTCTGTTCAAGCAGCTTTATTATGTACAAACACATCAGGATTGAGGCTTAATAATTTTAACTTACATATACTTATAAAGAAACTAGTGATTACACTCATACATGCTCACTCTCTGGCTGCACTTTCAAAATGGCACTGAAACTAGCACGTGCTTGCTATTTATATGCATGTGCCGTCCTTGAAACTCTTCTTAAACATACAACACACATACATACACACACACACACACACACACACACACACACACACACACACACACACACACACTGTTCTACATTCACCCTGTTTGAGAAATGAGTTATGCATTATTGACATTGATTGACATGCAATTGACACAAATAATTCTTTGACATGCAATTGTACAAAACTAAATACATATAGACAGTTATGTCCAGGTTGCTGTTATTTCACACTAGGTCTGGAAATACGACCAAATCATATGACAGAAATTAGAATTAGGGCTAGCAACTGGGACTTTCTCTGCTGAATGTTCAGCTTTGGGGACATCAGGAACATCATCAGGGATGGAGTAGGAGTTAAGACACATTCTGCAACAGGAACATTGTCTGGGTTGCTCTGAGATCTAGAGTATGTATCACAGGAACAATGTTGCGATGTCTGCCATTTCTCCTGTACTCTTCTCCCTCAGATTATACAAAGTAGGATCTCAGCTCGGCACATATACCTGTTACTTGACCAGTCTGGTCAAAACCTTTTGCTGTTTGAATCCTCTCACTCCTTCTTTCAATGGACATACAAATCTGCTTAATCTGTCAGAGCTGGACCTCTGGAAAGAATGCTTTCTGAATAGTTGGGCTCTTATTGCTCTTTTGTTCTTTGCTTTAGGCCGCAACAAACTAGAACTGATAGGCAATGTTTTTCTGGTTTCCCTATATAGAAGTCTTTGAGCAGGTGAGCCAAGTATATCATCACGGGGTATGTTTCTGAGATTGAGTAAATTCAAAAAGACATTGGTATTATCATGCTTTGACTTCTCTGGTAATTGTTAAACAATACTAATTATTTAATTGTGTTTTATTGTTCTGATGAAGTCTGTGATATACACTGGATGTAAGCACTTAACCTGTTTTTATTAAAGTAGATTGTAAGAGTGAAGCTGCTTACTGTGGACCCTTTTCATCACCTTGTTTGGACTGTTTTAGTTTTTATTAGGTTCTTGGTTTTTATTGCTGTGGTTATGTCATCTCCGGTGTTGGAACTGTTTTCTGGTTCACAGCAAACTCCTACTTGTGAGGAACTATCCAGGAATGTGGGTTTACTTACCCAATTAGTTGGACAACTCACTCAACAAGTTGCTTCTTTGACAGATCGCTCGAGAATTAGTGAATTTATGCACTCTCAGGGTTCCAGTTTTCCTCCCGGGCAGGGTTTAATTGAAGGTGAGAACAACAGTAACATGATCCTGCCATCGATTTTGCCTTCTTTGGCTGTGAGAAATGGATCCACGGATCCCAGTCCCTTCAATTTCCACTTTTGGCTACATCAATCACCAGCCTTAAATTGTTTTGGTGGAAGGGAGACTGGTATCCTTGAGCAGATGACTGACCTGCTTGAGAGCAAGTTGTTAAAATGCAAAAAGTTACAGCTAGAAAATAATTACTTTTTGGAATCCATCAAAGTGCAAGAAGGAGGATTAATTAAATCTTGCCATGAGTTTTGTGAACAGTTATACTGTTAGTTTGCTTGAAGTTTTACCCATTAACATCAAGAACAGTAAAGGTGACTTTAATTTATTTAATTATTCACATGTACGGCTTGAAGAGGAACATGCTGATTTATTGAGTAGAGGTTTTATGCTTGTACCTACAAACAGTGCTGAAATAGATGACTTAATTATTGACTTAAAGTTATTTTTAAAAAAGCTGAACTTAAAAGTGTATTTTAAAAAACATAATTTGATTCAGTTGTCTAATGAAATGCACAGAAATAGTGTATTATAACCCCCCTTTGGCCCTTCCTTTAGTTATCTTTGAAAAGTTATGTGATTTTGATTTTAGGCCATTGTTGAACAAAATGAATAGTTGTGAATTTAATCTTACCTGGGCTGAGTTTGAGCTTCTAAAGGAGCTGAGTATGAACAAAAGCATTAGGAAAATGAAGCCTGATAAGGGTGATGAGGTTGTGATTATGGACAATATCGAATATGTTTCTAAAATGCATGAACTTTTGTTGGATCAGCACTTTTGTAGTGACGCTTCTTTGAATGCTGTCCATATTTCTTATGATAAAATTGATTTATTGTTAAAAGATATGTCAGACCAGGAACAAATTACCTACAATGAGTGGTTGTTTTTGCTTGCAAAATGTTCCATTGTACCTTTGATTTTTGGGTTGCCAAAATACACAAAGATTTAACTAACCCACCTATGCGACCAACTGTCAATGCAGGGAGGTCCAAGATACACTTCCTGGCTAGATTTATTGATATCAAATTGAAGAAGGTTTTAAGTTCATTTGAACATATATGCAAAGATACATGGGATTTCTTGCTTAAGATTAGGAAGGTTAAGTATGTGAAGAAATCATTTTTTGTTACTGTGGATGTTGTTAATTTGTTTAATGTTATTCCACATGAAACTGGATTAGAATGATTAAATGATTTCCGACATGAGTCTACTAATTTATCTAATGACAAAATCAATGTTTTAGTTTGCCTTATGGAGGTTGTTTTGAAAAACAATTATTTGTTTTTTGATGGGCAATATTTTTTTACAGAAGAGGGGTGTGGCAATGGGGGCAGAGTGTGCCCACATATTTGCCAATATTATCATATTGCAGTGAGAAAAACAGTTTATTTTTGGAAAATTTTGAACCCCTCCCTGGGATATTTATATTCGTTTCTTGGATGCTATATTTTCTATATGGAAAGGTACATTTTCAGAATTAGATGCATTTATGATATACTTGAACAGCACCACACTTTTTTTAGTATACTTGTACTTTTAACCCCTTGCGTATCAGCTATTTGGATGTTGAGTTATTGAAGGATGTTGAAAAGAAAAGGTTTATTAGCAGTATTTACAGGAAACCTACATACTCCAATTGTTTTTGGCATTATACAAGTGAACATCTTTTTTTTTTTTTTCAAAACAGGTTTATTGTTTTAACATACAAGAGAAATATCATAACAATTTTATACAAGTAATTAAAAATAGGTATTATTATAATATTCAACAAAACAACTAAAGTATTTACAAAGACATCCACTACAATCAGATCAATTAATTAAACTAAAATACCGTGCTATTGAAATTAGAATTTTTTTAACACATTTTGTAAATTATCCCATACAATATAATATGATGTTTTTCTAGTTGTTCTCATTCTAATTGTGCTTATTTCCATAAGCTTTTGATATATTCATAACATTTTTAAATTCATTGAACGAAGGAGGTGTATCTGAAATCCAATTTCTAGTTATTATTTTCCTGGCCACTGCTAGGATAGACCATAACAAGGGAAGCTTAATCTTTTAACACATTGAGGTACAGGTGTGTTGAATAATATAAGAGACTTAGAAATAATAAAATTATCTGTAAAAGAGCCTGCAAAAATTCATTAATTGACTTCCAGTATTCTTTCAACTTCATACAGTCATAAAACATATGAGCCCAGTCAGCATTAATTTCTACATTACATCTCTTACATAGATTATCTTTATTATTTATTTTATTCATCATCAAAGGTGTATAAAAAGATCTATGTAAAAATTTCCATGTATAAAGTCTCCAGACAATGGAAGATGTAGTTCTATAAGCAGATTCCAATATATATTGTTTATCTTGTTGAGTTGGTGGGTCCCCATTAATAGAGGTGAAATAATTCCAGTATGAATCTACACTGTAAAAAGTTTCTTGTCTGATAATTTTATGTATATATGAAAGTTTACCTTTATCAGAAACTTTATGCTGTAAATTTAATATCAAGTAATCAATCAGTTTTGGAATAGATTCTTTAACTGTTATAGACATTAGATCTATTCTATCAATGAGATGTTGTCTAAAGATCTGAACCTCTAACCAGCAAGTTTCTCTTAGATCAAATTCTTGTTTTAAGAAATCTAGATTTTTAACTTTATTATCAGATATCAGCTGATACCAGTACTTTAGATCATTATCTATAGCTAAATGAGCTCCTTCAGAAGTAGATGACATAAGCATACCCTGAGTATACATTATAGGAATACAATAAAATTCCATTCCCTATACTTAGGGTGCATGAATATAAAGTTACGATAACTAATAATAATATTTAATGGGTAACAAACCATATGTTTAGGTGTAATAGGTGAAGTACAAAATTCCTTTAGCAACCACAACATGGAGTTATTTACAATCATATTTTTATGTGTTAAGGAGATTTTCATGAAGTGCATACTAATTAGCTCCCAATAATCTTTCCATTTTATGATATATGACTGATCTATTAATAAAGTAATAACTTTTATAATAGAAGAGATAATATATAAATTAAAGTCTGGAAAAGAAATACCCCTTGAGACCAGCTATTAGTATGTTTCTTTAATGCAATCCTAGGTCTATTAGGTGCCCATAAGAAATTTAACATTAGTGTATTCAGTTTCTTGATAATTATTTTGTAGGTGAAAGTATTATTGATTGTATTAAGTATAAAATCTTGGGAATATTATCATTTTAATAATTGTAAGTCTCTCCTCCATAGTAAAAACATATTATTCCAGGTATTAAAAAGATTTTGTATATTAAGAAAACAGGTATTATAGTTATTATATATAATAGATTTAATATCTTTAGATAGTATTATACCTAAATAAGTTATCTGACCTGAATTGGGTACATATTTAGTAAAATCACTAATGAGAATATTTTTTCGGTATATATAGGTAGTATTTTAGCTTTTTCTTCATTGAATATTAAACCAGAAATACTTTTAAAATTCATCATTTTATCAAATAAAGACTGCATAGAAGAATTAGATCCTGCTGATGTAATTAGAACATCATCTGCAAAAGTTGAATTTTGATGTTGTATTTTCGTCTATTTCAAAACCCTCTATGTCAGTACTGTTTCTAATCAAATTAGCCCAAGACTCCATTACTAAAGTGAATAATAGTGGAGAAAGTGGACATCCTTGCTTTGTACCTTTAAGAATGGGTATTTTTGTGAAACATATGTTCCTACCTTAATATAAGCCAGCGTTCCTTTGTATAAATGCTCAATTAAATTTACAAATGCATCAGAGAAGTTTGTGCATTTCAGTAAGGTAAACAGATAGTCCCAACTTACTGAATCAAATGCTGAACCTATATCAAGACTAATAAGTGTTAAATCTTTCCTTTTCCTATTTGCAAAATCAATTAATGTTAAAGTTCTTCTTATATTATCAAAAGTATTTCTATTTACAATGAAGCCAGTCTGATCTATATCTATAATGCCGGGGATGATTGTCTTCAATCTATCAGCAAAAATACTCATAAACATTTTATAATCAACATTAAGTAATGAGATGGGTCGATATGAAGAACATCTAGTTGGATCTTTATTAGGTTTTAAAATTGGTGAAATAAAAGTATATTGCCAAGATGGGGGGGTTATTAACTCAGTTTGGGCCAAAATAAAAACCTTATGTATTAATGAATATGTAGTTTTAGAAAGGATTTTATATATCTCTGGTATAATACCATCATTACCTGGTGCTTTGTTTGATTTAAGCTTATTTATTTGTGTAATAACTTCTGTATATGAAATACTCTTGTCCAATAGTTTAATCTGTTGTTTATTAAGCTTTTTATTCATGTTTGTGGTTATAAACTCCTTTATTTTATCTTTAGGTTCCATGTTAATGTTGTTATGGTTAATCTTGTGAAAGTGATTTCGAAATTCATCCAGTATTTCTGGTATACTAGAAACATTCTTCTTTTTCCTTAGAGAAAAGATTTCTTTGATATGGTTTTGTTTATTCAATCTTTTGTTTTATTTTTAAGTCTATGTAAGTATTTGGGGCTTATTGAATAAGACAAAACTTGTATTTCTCTAAAGTTATTTTAACTTTATGAGTTAAAATTTCTTTGTATTTCTCATTTAGTTTGTTTATTTCTTCAATAACTTTCTTGTCCATAATATTTTCTTTATTATTATGTTTATAAGAGTCTAATTTACTTTGAATATCTAACAATTCCTTATCCCAAGATTTCCTTTTATTATTATACCATATGATACTTTGTCCATATAGATATGATTTTAAGGCATCCCAAACATAGACAATGGAGACTTCAGGAGTATTATTTATGTCTAGAAAATGTTGTACTTCTGAAAGTATATATTCTTTATAGTCTTTTAGCTGAGTTAAGTATGCTAGTATCCTTTTGATCTGAACATTATGAGTATTTTTTATCATGAATTCAAAAACAATTGAGTTATGATCAGATATAGGACATGAAATGATTTTGGAATTAATTAAATCTGTTACCATCTGGTTAGAAATAAAGACCCTATCTATTTTTGAATACGTTTTGTATCTGTTAGAAAAAAAGGTATATGGTAATGATTTTGAATCTATCTGATTATTAATATCATTCAAATGATAAGAATTAGCAAAATCATTTAAATGTTTTGCATTAGATGTAATTCTTCTTTTCCTTATAGTGGTAGTATCACTTTCATGTAGTATACAATTAAAATCACCAGCTAAAATAATATCCCGTATAGAGAATGATATGATCTTATCAATATGATGTTTCACTGTATTAATACCAATTCCAGGTATCCAATATACATTAATTAAAGTGTAAGTCTTCCCATTAATTTGTATTGTAACCATACAAAACATTCCTTTGTCATCCTGAAAAGACTTAATGGTTTTAGGAATGGGCATACTTTTATTCCATAAAATAGCCACTCCTCTTTTTCTGAGTGTGCTCTGAACTAACCAATACTGTATACTTATTAGTGGCTAGTTTATCAATATCTTTTTTCAAGAGATGGGTTTCTTGCAGGAAGACTAGATTGGCCTTGTGTAAATTAATGCATCTTATTAGGCTTGCCCTTTTACACGGATTATTCAATCCATTAATGTTTAAAGAAATTCCTTTTAAAGATGTCATTTGGCATTTTAAAACTCAAGAATCTTATGATCGAAATAACAAATAACAAGATAAATAATGTCACATCTCCTCTTTTAGGTGTACCTTTAAATATAGCTGTATTTATTAAATCTCTTATGGGATTTTGTATAGGATTCAATTTTGTTTGTAGTGACAATGAGTGTACAAAATATATTGTGGATGTCAAAACTATATACATATAACAATGAACAAGTGAAAATAATGTAAGGATTAAACCTTGCATCCAGCCTGGAGTTGAAAACTCCAACTTAGAGTAGTATTTACTACTCAAGTTAACCCCCTACCCTAAGCAGCAGTACCTCAGCTATCACCTTATCAATTTAATACTAGTTATATTTAACTGAGGTTAACAGTTTTCAATTCAATTATCTATCAAGACAAAACTACACATTTGGTAAAACAGCATCATATAAACTAAAATAAACTTTTTTTTTTTAAAAACTGTTCATACTACTATATAGATCTATGTAATATGTAACACTTGTATTCAAATAGCATTCAAATAATCTTGATGTTAGAAATCAAGAGGAGAGAAAATTAGGTTCTAACATTCATTTAAATCAAAAACTTTGGCTAATATGATTCAGACATTACATATATTAAGATGCATCTATTTTCTGTCATGTGAATACTATTAACAGCTTCCAAAAAAAAAATCTTGAATTGTTTGTATATGAGCATTTACTTAAACTCATGATTGTCAATAGAGTAAAATATTGTATTCATAAAATTATTATAAATCATATTGCATAGTTATGCAAATTCTCAGAAACACTTGCATTATTAAAAAAAAAAAGCCATCACACACATACACACAGACAGACACACACATACATACACACACACACATACACACACACACACACACACACACATATATATATATATATATATATATATATATATATATATATATATATCTGATCTCACTGAGTTATGTCCTTGTTGAGCACTATCCTACTTGCTGTCCCTAGAATAAATCTGTCTGCTTTATAGAAAATAATGCACAGCAAACACATTTTAGTAACCAGATTTTACAATCATGCTAACCTACTGCTTTAAAATATATCACATGACATTTCTTCCAGAATAGAATTATAAAATTGTTTATGCTTGTCAATCAGATGAATTAAATGAATTATAATAAAGTATATGTTTGGAACAGAAGTTTTTAACACAGATTATTATGCTGCTGTTAAGTAGATTTTCAAAAACATTTAAATAAATGTTTCATTTTCTATGCCTTCTAAAATAAGACATTTACTTACTACAAGAAACTACATCATTTAAACTCATTATAACTGACATTTTATGAATAGAGTATTTTTCCTGAATCTGTGGTGTGTCAGTATGATAACTAGGTCAGAGGTTATACTAACTGCTTTCAGTTTCTCTGTGAGGATTCTGTGAGTTGAAGCTTTTGAAGTAGTTCATGGACACTGTGCATGAAACAGCCCACATCCCAGATTGTCCCCAGTAACATTTTGGCGGGAAACTTATTAAAACTTGTGGCAAACATTCATTTTGTCAATAGAGTAAAATATTGTATTCATAGAAATTATTATAAATCATATTGGATAGTTATGCAGATTCTCAGAAACACTTGCATTATTATATAAAAAAAAAAAAAGCCATCACACTTACACACACACATACACATACATACACACACACACACACACACACACATATATATATATATATCTGATCTCACTGAGTTGTGTCTTTGTTGAGCACTATCCTACTTGCTGTCCCTAGAATAAATCTGTCTGCTTTATACAAAATAATGCACAGCAAACACATTTTAGTAACCAGATTTTGCAATCATGCTAACCTACTGCTTTAAAATATATCACATGACATTTCTTCCAGAATAGAGTTATATGATTATTTATGCTTGTCAATCAGATGAATTAAATGAGTTATAGTAAAGTATATGTTTGGAACACAAATTTTTAACACAGATTATTATGCTGCCGTTAAGTAGATTTTCAAAAACATTTAAATAAATGTTTCATTTTCTATGCCTTCTAAAATAAGACATTTACTTACTACAAGAAACTACATCATTTAGACTCATTATAACTGGCATATTTTATGAATAGAGTATTTTTCCTGAATCTGTGGTGTGTCAGTGTGATAACTATGTCAAAGGTTATACTAACTGCTTTCAGTTTCTCTGTGAGAATTCTGTGAGTTGAAGCTTTTGAAGTAGTTCATGGACACTGTGCATGAGACAGCCCACATCTCAGATTGTCTCTCTTAACATTTTGGGAAACTTATTAAAACTAGTGACAAACATTCATTTAGTAGTGTAAATGCATGTAAACATGACAAAACCTTCACAATGTATTCCACAGACCATTACAGCCTCTTACTTCTTTTCAGAAAGAGAAACAAATTGAATCACAGCTTGCCATTAAATCTTCAGATATTTTGACTGGTTATGAAACAAAACATTATAACTGACATATTTTCTGAATAGAGTATTTTCCTGAATCTGTGGTGTGTCAGTGTGATAACTATGTCAAAGGTTATACTAACTGCTTTCAGTTTCTCTGTGAGAATTCTGTGAGTCAAGCTTCTGAAGTAACTCATGAACACTGTGCATGAGACAGCCCACATCTCAGATTGTCTCTCTTAACATTTTGGCGGGAAACTTATTAAAACTAGTGACAAACATTCATTTAGCAGTGTAAATGCATCTAAACATGACAAAACCTTCACAATGTATTCCACAGATCATTACAGCCTCTATGTAAGTGAAATTAAGCCCAAAATTACCAACAAGCAATAAAACTCAACATTCTTCTCCCAACTCAATTTTCATACAAATCCTATTATTCACTGTGCCCACACAATCAAAAGCATTTCTATATATTAATAAAGAAAAGAAAAGAGTAGAAAATAAAAGGGGTGAGGCAGAAATAAAAAATATAAGAGAAAGCTGTAAGAAGTATATACAATGGAATGTTACTTACTGTTTATATTAATAGAGTTAAAATAAAACATATTATTTACTCTTATTTAGTTCTGATTATTATTAGTTAAAGCATAACAGATTATTTACAAACAGGCATAAGCAGTATAATCAAGAAAGTATAATTAGAAATAGCATTTGAAGAACTTATAAAAACTTTTACAAGGAATAAATATGTTATTATTCTATTAATGATATTTTCATTACTGTTCTCTCCCTGCCCTCCCCCACCCTTTACCCACTACATAATCTAAATAGAATGTTATTGTTTAAACAAAGAAAATAATAAAAGGAGAAGGAAAAAAAAGGTAAAGACAAAAAAATGAATCAAATTACTAACCTTACTTCTTTTCAGAAAGAGAAACAAATTGAATCACAGCTTGCCATTAAATCTTCAGGTATTTTGACTGGTTATGAAACAAAACATTTCTTTGCACATAGAGAATAACTTTGATTAAATCTTTTCCAAAATATTTGTGGCTTTCTGGAAATGCAGGAACTATATTCAAAAAGATTAATAATGAACTAAAATGATGAGAGAGAAAAAAAACATATAACAAATCATTTGTTTTTAGTCTCTTCTTCTTCTCTGAAGTCTTCCACGAAGCTTCAGTTGCCAATCTCTTTAATGAAGAACTAGCCCATTCCATTTCTTCTATTTTATCCAAAATCCTTTTTTCTTTGACAAACAGTAAAGCAGAGTCTAAATCATCGAAAACCTTAGGACCATCAGGAAGGAAGATTTTAAGCTTGGCAGGAAACAGAAGGTATGTTTTAAACTGTGCTTTTTAAGCTCCCTTATTAGTGGCAGAAAAACTTTTCTTTTAGCTATTACCATGGAAGAATAGTCATTGTCAAAACGCACAGTTGTCTTATTAATCTTAACAGGAGCTTTAGCCCAAGCAGATTTAAGAACCATCTCTTTATCAAAAGATGATAGAAATCTAACTATAACTGATCTAGGATATTTTTTGTTAGAGTTAGTATTAGCTATAGATCTATGTGCTCTTTCGATACCAAAAGAGAATGCTTCTGGTAAGTCTAAAGTTTTAGGGAGCCAAGTTGTTTAAAAACAAGTAATATTGTTACCTTCAATATTTTCTGGCAGTCCAAAAATCCTAATGTTATTGTGCCTAGATCTATTTTCCAAGTCATCCAGCTTTGTTTGTAAATGTGTATTTTGTTTCAGCAGAAACTCAATGTTGATTTCCTCTTCTTGGATTCTATTTTTCATGTCATTCACAGCTTCTTCTATGCCTGTCATCTGGTTCTTCTGTTGTTGCAGGTCTGTATGTAACAGGTCTATTTGTTTTGTAGTTTTTTCTATGAAGGTGTCTATTTTAGTATCCATTTTGCCCATTTTATCAGTAAGTTGCTGGATTATAATTATCAGAGACTGAAGTTCTTTCTTGATGCTGGAGTCTTGAGAATTTGTCTTACTGGAACTCATTTCAGACTGATAAACTGACAGGAAAATTTCCACAGTGATTTCTGACAGGAATATTGTTAAGATTTCTTTTCTTTTTTAGATATAGTTCAAGAACTATATAAAACAAACGTATTTAGAAAGAAAATTACTTCAAAAATTAATTTTTTAAGTAATTAATTCCTGTCAGTGTAATGAAATTGGTGGAGCTGAAGAAATCTGCTGCTATCCTGTGTTCATCCTTGGCCACGCCCTACAAGTGAACATCTGATGCACTTGAAGAACGGTATTATTAAAGGTCAATATGTGAGACTTTCCAGAATGGTTACTGAGGATGACAGGTTTGACAGGGAATCCCACTTTTTAGCAGGGCTGTTTGAGTCTCATGGGTATCCAGTGAATTTACTTGAACAGATTAAACCAGAAGTTTACCATAAAAGACAAGACTGGGTCATTTAAGCCTTTACTTTTGTTTGAGGATGTCTCTGAACCCAAATTCATTAGCTCAAGAAAGGACATCAATGATCTTTCTACATCCTTTGTCACTATTTATACAAGTATAACAACATAAAATAAATTTTACAAAAGAATTGGAGTATATTTTCCTGTTTTGAGGGTTATTTGGATATTCTTGGTGTTAACACTCATGTTATTTTATAAAGGGGTAAAACTTTGAACATTTTGAGAGTGGCTAATTTAGTTTTCCAAGTTCTTGTAAGAGACCTAGCAATTTTAGGTGTGGTTGCTGTAAACAATTCAACTATATTTTTGAGAAGGAAAGTATTGTTATTAACAACTATTTTATTAGGGTTACATTTTTTTGTAATTGTAATTCTGTTGGTATTATATACCTAGGTTTATGCCAACAGTGTGTGTGTTTTAATGTTGGCAAAACTAAAAGGAAGTTATATAAATGAACATTTGGCTGATATTAGGAATCATAATATTAAAAATTCACTTATTAAGCATATATTGAAGCTCCCAGGGCATACTTTTAGGTTCACCAACTGATTAGAAATGTGTTGAACAATAATTGGAACATACTTTTGGCCAATGAACATCTTCGCCATATTTTGACTGATCAATGTTCAATTTCTTACAGGAGGGGCAAAACTTTGGGCATGTTATTTTCCCATTATAAACATCAGGATAGTGGAGGTGCAACATATAGACAACTTACCATCACTGGGGATGAGTTGTTGGGGACTTTCCCTTGTGGTCATTGCACTTCCTGTACAAGTATCAATAAAACTAAGGAATTTTCTAGTGCCAATGCCAGTAAGATATTTGATATACGCATATTTGCCAATTGTTCAACATGTTGGGTGATTTATTTAGCTATATGTCATTGTCAGGCTTTCTATGTTGGTAAAACCTCATGGTCCCTTAGAATCCGAATAGGAGAACATCGTAGTGATATTCGGACTCACAAAATTAGCATTATATCAACACACCATCAAGCATCCATCTGCCAAATTTATATTTTGTGCTATTGATAAAGTACAGGGAAATAGATCTAACCAGACAGGTTGGCAGAGCGTTTTAAGTATGAAAGAAAAATATTGGATCATACATTTGGGAGCCCTTTTTCCACCTGGCTTAAATGACCATCTATAAAATATTATACATATTCATATGTTATTTTACACCACACCTTGGCTATATATTATTACTATTGCTATATGCTATATATTATTACTATTGATATAATACTTTTGTTTAAACAGTATTATTTATGCACAGTTAGTGCATTTATGTATTTCTATCTATTAGATAGGTTTTATGGTTGTGCATGTCTTTAAATCTGGATTTGTATGACATAAAATTTTCAGTTGATTGTTAGCCACTTGTCTATTGGCTAATTATCTATATATATACAGGGAGTCTGTTTAATGGAATTGTCACATTTTTTCCTCACTGAAGAAGGTATTCTACCGAAACTAGTTTGAGGCATGTTTTTGTCAAGAGAGTGTTAGTGTCTTCGACACTATTTTTACTTCAATAAAGCTTTGGGAACCGTTTGCTGGCTCTTGTTTGTTCCTGTTCTGCTGTTGGGCCGTGCAAGCTTGAACGTGCGTGGGTTAGTGTGTCACGGTTACAGTTGATCCAGGGGGGTTGAGGGCCTGGAATGAATATATTGAGCTCCAGGAGCTCAGGTGGTAGAATAAATTACATTCTTATTTGTGTCCTGGCCTCAATGTTTCTATGGGCAGTGTTCTGAAATTGTGATCATATGAAGTATAATTGTATTGATATATATATATATATATATATATATATATATATTATGGTTTATTTTTAAGTAATCTAGAAAATAGAATGTAAATGAATAGTTATTATATTTCTTATATTTGTTATTCATAGTTTTTTATTTAAAAATTGGGGTGTTGGGTTCATTCTATTGGAAATGCTTTTCATTGGTTATTTTTGAGCATACGGGGTTATGAGGGTTATTTAAATGGTTTGTTAATTGTGTTTTATTGCTCTGATGAAGTCCATGATATACACTGGATGAAAGCTTTTAACCTGTTTTTCAAAAAAAAATGGATTTTTAGAGTGAAGATGCTTACTGTGGACCATTTTCATCACCTTGTTTGGACTGTTTTAGTTTTTATTTGGTTCTTGCTTTTTCTCTAATAGTTGTTTTGCACTCTGTCCTGCATGTTCAGCGAGTCAATTTGACTGTGGGTGTTCTGTACTACTAGTAACATGTACAAAGTCCCATTCTGTTGCACATTTCTGAAACAACCGACTGGTAAATTGGGCACCATTGTCAGAAATAACTTTGTGTGGACTACCATGGACTGAGAAATGACATTTCAACTTGGTGATAACAGCACTGGATGTTAGATTAGGTAGTAAATCGATCTCAAACCAGTTTGAATAAGAGTCTGTCAACACTAAGTATTGCTGATTGTTCCACTGGAATACATCAATGGCTACTGTTGACCAAGATAGTTGAGGAACTTGACTTAACTTAAGTGGTTCTTTTTGCAAATGAGGTTTAGTACTATTGCATACTGAACAAAAACAAAGTACTTTATCAATATATTTTGCTAGAGAAGACCAAAATACTAGTCCTCTCACCCTTCTTTTGGTAGATTCGGAACCTGGGTGACCATGATGCAAAATCTGGATATATCCACGTTGCAAGGAAATAGGAACAACAATTTTAGGACTTTTGAAAATAATGCCATCTTCCTTCAACATTTCATCTCTGTAAGGAAAATAAGTTTTCATTTCAGGCAGTACACCAGATTGCTTTGAAGGCCATCCAACATTGATGTTGTGGTTGAGCTTTCACAAAACTGGATTAGTCTTTGTATGATCTCTCAGCTCATCAAGTCTTGCGGTAGAAAAAGGATGCACTTCCATGACATCAAAGTCAAAATTTACTGCATTAAGCTGTTCCATTGTATTTCTGGTGATCTGGATAAGGTATCAGCCAGATAAAGAAGTTTACCTTTTGTACAGACCATTTTGAAGTTGTACTTTTGCAATCTGAGCATCATTCTTTGTAATCTTGCTGGAGCTGAATGCATAGGCTTCTTTAAAGTAGTGACTAGAGGTTGTTGATCAGGTTCAATCTGAATAACTCAACCATAAATATAATCATGAAACTTTGAACATGCAAATACTATTGCCTAAAGTTCTTTCTCAATTTGAGCATACTGCATTTTAATTTGGGTAAGTGTTCTAGATGCATAGGCTACTGGTCTGCCTTCTAAAATAATAACTGTGCCAGTACCAAATTTTTAAGCATCACAGGAAATAATGACTGGTTTATTAAAATCATAGTATCTTAATGTTGAAGGGATTTCAGTCATGCTCTGCTACACCATTGCCTCCAACCAGTAAATTGTCTACTTTTATGGCATGAGGATAACCTGAAAAAGCCTGCTCCATTGCACACTGAAAGACTTCACTTGCAGAATTTATTCCAAATGGCATCCTGAGGAATCTATATCTTCCAAATGGGGTACTGAAAGTAGTCAGTAATGAGGATTTGTGATTAAGCATCATTTGTCAAAATGAACTTTTTGCATCCAAGACAGAAAAACAGTGACATCTGATATTGGACTGCGACTTCTTCGACTTTACACATGGGATGATGCAGTCTCTTTAATGCTTTGTTCAAGTCTCTTAGATCAATGCATATTCTGATTTCATCTGAGCCTTTTGTGTGGGCTACTACCACGGACGACACCCATTCAGTTGGTTTTGTAACTGGAAAAATTACACCTTGCTGTACCATTTTATCCAATTGAGCTTTGACTTATTTTGCATAGTGATTGGAACTTTTCTTGCTGGTCTGACCACTGGACCGACCTCTGGGTCTAACTTCATAGAATATACAACTGGATGTTTGCCTAGCTTGTCATCGAAAACATCAGCATACTCTGAGAAAATAGCTTCAGTAAAATCAGAACTAGGATATGTGCTTATATGATGAACTTCTTTGGTAAAGAAAAGCAAATGTATTCTCAAACTGTCTCTGAGACCCATTAATGACTGCAGAGGACTTCTGATTACATAAAATAGTAAGCTGTAGCAGTTCTTAGTCAAATAACATGAAAGCACTACTGAGCCTTTAGACTGAATTTCTTCACCTTCATAAGCAACAAGTTTTGCACAACTGACCACATTAAGATGCTCACCAGCTAGACCATCTACAAAGAAAGTAGGGTTGCAGCTCTCTATATGATCAACTTGCTTTGCTTAGTGAACTTTCTTTATAACTGTGTGAGGTTTACTTGATTTGCAAAACTTTTGAAAATGGTTCCATTTTTTGCACTTGTGGCATTGCTGACCAAATGCTAAGCACTTTTCTCTTTTAGACTCATGACTGGCACCACAATTATGACAGTTAACAATAAAGCTTGATTTAGGTTTTGCTGACTCACCATTCTACTGCGCTGAGCATGTACTTTTCTCTGAACCAGTCTTAGAACTTGCTGGAAAACTACGTGTTTTACCTGCCACATTCGCAGGGGTTACAGCTGCCATGTGCTTAGGCCTGCTTCTACTAGACACATGTTGTATGCTCTCTACATTTGCTCTGGAGCATGCTGAAACCATGCTCTTGTCACTTGCAAGCATACTTGTACGCCTTTCTGTAACTTCATGGATTTAACAAATCTCAATAGTTTTGCTTAGGGTTAAATCACTGTCACAAAGCAAAATCTTTCTCACTGAAACACTATTAATACCACACACAAGCCTGTCCTTTATCAACTCATCTTTTAAGTCACTAAATCTAAATGTTTAGCATTGTTTCTCAGATCAGTAATATAACCTGTAAAAGTCTATCCTTGCTTTTGATCTTTTGTGTAAAACAAATGCCTCTCTAATGTAACATTTGTCTGGGGGTTGCACATTTCCCTGAATTTGCACTTCAAACACTCAGGGTTTTCCCTTGATTCAGTCTGTACAACAATATGATGGTCTTCCCCCTTCTCCTTCATATACCACTGGCACATACACAAATGAATGCTCTCTTTCAATGGCCTCTGGCCCAGCTAGGTTTAGCAAAATGAATGCCCTAGTGTGTGCATCTTTATCAGAGTAAGCTGCTTGTATCAAAATATTGTAAACTTGCTCAAATATTCTCCAATTCTCTGCAATATTCTGATCAATACAAGTGGACCTGGTCTGTGAAATGCCTCTGCTGTATTAACACATACCAGTGAAGGCTTTTGCAAGTATGCACAAATACACACATATATGTATATGCCAGAAATTTATGCCAGTACTTGAAACTACTCCCAGTAGTACAACAAGCTTCTGAATAGCTGAACTTTGCAAAATAAGTCTCCTGGACACAAGAATACTCATAAAGGCATGATACTGTAAGAAATCACCTCTTATCAGTGTAAGAAACATATCAAAATAACTGCACTGTGTCAATAAACTGGTCAGGAGAAGCTCAGAATAAAAACATTTCAAAGTAATTGCACTTTGCAAACAAACAGTACACAGCACACTGAAACCTTTCCAAAATGGCTGCACTTTGCCAAATAACTCTGTACAGTGCAAGAAACACCCTGTAATGGGGTCACTCTGTGAATAGACACACCCAGCACAAGAAACGTTTCAAAATGGCTGAATTTTGACTGTGCTTTATGAAATAGTTGCACTTTGCACACAATAAACTCTTCAGAATAAATGTACAGTAATAAGCATACACTGTAAGCACTTTTACACACTTTGGGATATTTCAAATAACTCTAGTTATGCCCTGAATAGCTTCAATCAATGTAAAATAGGAGTTTATGCCAAAACACAGTAATTTGCCAAAAACATGCAGTCGTCTTGCTTTATTTATGCTTAATCTGCCCTTTTTTGCCCTTTATTGTATTCGTTTTGCTTGTTTGATCTTTTTTCATGCCCATTATACTTTTCTTGTGCTTGTTTTACTCTAAACATGCTTGTTTTATAATTCAGAGGTAATTCTAACCCCTTATGTACTTTTCTGATAATCTTTGTATCAAATATCTTAATTCTAAACATTTTGTTTAATTAATAAACTTTTCATGCCTCTCGCTTGCTTAATAATGCAGTTTGTGCCCTTGTAATGCTCCATTTCATCTTTTCTTAATAAATAAATAATTTGTGAAAGTTTCCATTACCTTTAGTTTATTTCTGCCCCTTTTTTGTACTCAGTTCTCTTAATTTACCTTAACTGTTAACTCCGCACCTGGTAGCTCTGAAAAGCAGTCTCCGAAATCTCGGTTCTGATGCCATGTCCTTCATCTGGCCAGGATAAGACAGACAGACTTCTGTGGGTTCTGCTCAAGCAGCTTTATTATGTACAAACACATCAGGATTGAGACTTAATAACTTTAACTTAGATAAAATTATAAACAAACTAGCGATTACAGTCATACATGCTCACTCTCTGGCTGCACTCTCAAAATAGCACTGAAGCTAGCATGGGCTTGTTATTTATATGCACATGCTGTCATTGAAATGCTTCTTAAAGGTACAACACACACACTATTCTACACTTGTATTGCATTATCTACAACATATTAGGGCATTCTCAAATTTCAGGGTAATGGGTTACAGCCTTTGCATCAGGTTCTGTCTTCACTTTTCAGAAATTCCTTGACTAAGCATTTTTCCCACCCTTTGCAAACAAATTGGAAAGTGTCCAATATAATCTTTTAAAAGTACTAAAACTATTATCATTTGATAGTTTTACTACACCAAGTTAATGGCTACTGCATATGTTAGAAAATGTGGCAGTCATCATCAACCATATATGATGGACACACATAATGTGCCTTGTGGTATCCTACCTTTCTGGTTTCCAAGAACAATATCATCTATTAACCCCTGAATTGCTTGTTAGTCCCCCTTCACAAAATTATTTGCCTACCATAATACAATAACAAGAGAGTTATTTATGGGTTAGTGTTGGCAACTGTTCCTTTACCATAATGTATAGTTATTCTGAGTGTGTTTCTATTAATACTGCCCTCTAAAGTGCAGCTTTAAATAACTGAGGGTAGACCATCTCCTTCTACAGGTCCTCAAGATCTCCTCCCTATGCCCTGGCCAATCTGTCATATAACAGCTTTACGATCCTACCAAAAATTTTAAATAAATGTTTACTTTCCCTACCCTTTTTTAATTCTGTCTACTTCTACAACTAAATACCGAAGAGTCCAGAGAAAAAAAGGGATCTTTTCTCCTATCTGTCTTGATATTTCTATCTGTCAATAATCTTCCACTGATCAAAGTTTGAAAACAGGATATCATACAATATTTTGCATATGGGGTTGAAATATTCTCTCATACAACAAAAATGGTCAGTCAGTGGAACTGAAGGCCTTTACAATATCAAGGATGATACCAGCTGAAGGCAGCTGTCCTCAATATACTGACCAACTATTCCAGATACTATCAGTTGTCAGTATAATTTTGAATGTAGACATTCCTAGAAATTAAAACTTGATATATGCAAATACAGACTCTTGTCTAATTCTCAGATCTACATTTTTATATTGTAATAATATTTAAAAGAAAACTGGTGTGCAGTGCCGGACACAATTGGTCTTTTTGGGTTATCTCAGCCTACCTCCAGCCAAAGGCTTTAATTAATAGATTCAACACATCATTTATAAAATTCAACATGATATTCATCTGCCGTTGTAGCTTTATAATAGTTTAGGGTCAGGACTGCTTTTCTTTTATTTATTTATTTATTTTTTTGCTAATCTAGGTGCTGATCTAGGTGATGTTTTTTTTTTTTTTTGCTGATCTAGGTGATGGCTCTTCACGATGAAAGGAAAGAATCAGATTGACTAATAGAACTTTTTAGCCTTGAACCCATGTTGGTTATGGTTCTGAAAATTGTTGTTTTCTAGAAGCGTGAACCAAACAAGCACTCTAGATTCACTTTATGTCATTGTCTGCCAATGACACTACATTTTTTTCTTCCCCATCACCAATCCTTTGTAAAAGTTATCACAACTGCAGCTATCTTCTATTCAGATGCTGCTAGGCAGTGATCAGCTGAAGATCCACTGGGGCTCTGGCAACAGACTGGCTTAATTTCTGACTCCATGAGACAGCCCATTTGGTCCTCATGATTTATCCTAAGTAACAGCAGACGGATCCCAATGAACTTTCTTCTTCTCTGTCTGTCCATTGTACCCCTAGCTCTGTTCTGCATCCTTCATAGTATGGCACACACTTTTTTCCTTTGAAAGTAATGAGGCAAGGTATTAATTCATTCTTCTATCTTTTCTCAGCTGAACCAGTTTAGTACCACCATTCCTTATTTCTGTTATGTACTACTTGCTTCCCATCTGAACCTCTTCTGCTAACTCCCGCTCAGCTTAAGCCTCTGCTGCCCTCATCATGTTTTCTGCCTCTTTGCTAGTCTCTTTCTGTAATAACACCTTTCCTCACCACTTCTTATTTCCATTTCCTGTAATCCTTTTCTTTTCCACTAATTTCTAACCATACATCTTTATGCAGCTATATTGCCCTTTTTCCCTTTTTATCATTTGGCCTTTTCATCACACCCTTGTCTAAAGCCTTGAGTTCCCCATCCCTGATTAACCAATATAGCTTGCTTAATCCCTACATTTGCTCCCAGACATTCAAATATCCTTTTCTGCTTCTCACAGTAAAACATAATCAACTACTCTAAAGGTGTCCTTTTTATTTTTATTTTTTACACTTCATTCTAGTCTAGCCCATAAAGTAGCAGGACCACTGTTGCCTAAAAGCTCCTTAAGCTCATCTACTGTGACACTATCTGCAGTGTTTAGGATCTCTTACAGAATTTATTCTTTCTGGTAAGCACCTGCTGTGGGTGGGTTAAACCCCCTCAATCCATAATATCTTGAGCAAATGCCACTCCTTCCTCTCTCCACTGAAGTTCAGAATCTGTATGCCTGCTTTTGACAGGCTTCTTTTCCTCTGGAGTATCACCTTCTTTTTCACTGTTCTAGTCCTGTTTTCTCCTCTCCATTCTCTCATCCTCCACTTTTTTTTCTCTCTGGTGACGACACACTGTATCAATTCACTAGATAGACCAGCTGTCCATCAGCTTTGTTAATCAATCACTTCAGCTACCTTCTAACACTGACTGCATCTTTGCGCTTTGTTACTCGGTGGCTAGCTGCCTTCTAACACTGACTGCATCTTTGCGCTTTGTTACTCAATGATTTTAGCTGCCTTCTAACACTGACTGCATCTTTGCGCTTTGTTACTCAATGATTTTAGCTGCCTTCTAACACTGACTGCATCTTTGCGCTTTGTTAATCAGTGACTTTAGCTGCCTTCTAACACTGACTGCATATTTGCACTTTGTTACTCAGTGACTTTAGCTGCCTACTAACACTGACTGCATCTTTGCCTCATTCAAGGAATGGTGGTCTTCATACTCCTTCCTGAGTTTGTGTCTGTTAGACAGATTGCCACTTCATCCCCAACTTTCCCTTCTTGTTCATTACAGCTATATCTGTGCACATCCAAGTTTCATCTTTTCTTTTCACTTGCAATAATATTGTGATTCCAGCAATGCCCCCTTCATCCCACTGCATCAGTGCTTGCAGCTCTGCATCTCCAATTCAAGAATCCTTGTACTGCAAGTCTGTCTAGGCACAGTCTGAATTATTCCCATTTGTTCCTCTTCTACATCCTCAACTTCCTACTTTGTCTACTGCTTAAACACATAATCCCTCTTCTACTTCTCTCACCCTCACTCATTGCCCTTTTATACCATTTTGGACATATACTGCTCCATACCTGAAAGCACTGAGAAAATAGATGGGGTCATCATGGTTAGAGGTATACAAAGGTTTACTATTAAATATCCGAAGTGCCTGTGCTCGACCGGCATGTGGTCCAAACACACTTTTCAAATGGGCAACATGCTGAATCAAAATACATTGATTGCACTACAGTGAATGGTTAGTGTAGTTTGAACGGAGATTGCGGTTCATTGTGAACGGAGATTGCAGTTCAGTGAGGAACAGGGAATTAACCCATTTCCTCACTGTACTGCAATCTCTGAGTTTGTATATTTAATTTGCAGGGGTGGAGGGTGCGGCCCCCCCTATGGTGGATGCAGGGGGTGTAGCCCCCCCCCTGCAAAATAGTACAATTAATGTACCACTGACTTTAGAGTGTGACAGTACATTAAGGTGTATAGCATGGGTGACTTGACATCACCTCCTGCTATGTCAAATACACCGAACTACGGATGTTGATGTATTCATTTTTGCCATGACTGCTGTTTCAAAGTACTGAATTCAGCATTTTGGGTTGACCATTGTGACCTGTCCACAAACACAGTTTGGGAATTTCAATAGTAAACTGTATACAAGTTGTCCATGATCCATGGCTGCATATGAAGATTAGCAATAATCCATATCATTCACTAGCATCTCTTTTTGGTGGCTCTTTTCTCTGCTACTGATTTAACATCTTTCTTTAACAAAATAGGCATGTTTCTTTGCTCTTTCTTGAACTTATGATCAATGATACCCATTTGAGGACTTATGTGACTCAACGTAAAATGTCCTTCACATTTAATTTAGTCACTTAAATATAAGAAACCTGACAATCATTTCTTAAAGGTTTGTGAAGGACATAATCAACACCCAGCAGTGCCATAATGAAAAAATATCAGTACATTTCTAATAACTGTCAAAATTTGCTAAGTAATTGTAATGGTCATTATGTAACACTCTTAGAAGACCAATGACAACAGGAAATATTGCACTTATAGTCACCTTCCAACAACAATCTAAACGCGAATCTCAAAAAAAAAAAATGAAAGAACTGCAGAAGTACTAAAAACAAGAAATAGCTAAGAAAAATATGCTGACAAGGTCTTGAAAAGTGCCTGAAAAAATATAAAATAAAAATACACACTTATCTTTTAAAGAAATCAATGAAAACTCCATTACAATAAATAAAGAAATCAGAAAAAAGTACAAATATTTACAAATGCTCTAAAACCTACACAAAATTTAAAAAGTTCAAAAAATAAACGAATACATTAATAAATAAAAAACAAAACTTCCACATACTAATTCTTACCAATCTAAGCTGATCAGCTCTAAAGCAGGTCATGAAGCCTGGAAAATGACAATGACAGCATCAGTGTGCCCAAAACTGAAGTGGATCCTCCATCTTATAACCTAAACCCTAAGCCCACTGACGCCACAGGAATCATACTTAAAATAAAATAAAAGTCTACTTACAAATAAATAAATAAACTAAAGTGAGCTAAACTAAAATAAAAAAATATTCTTCTTTTTCTATGGAAACAATAGTACCCGTGGCTATGAAAATTTAACTCCTCAAGACCATAAAACACACCCCTGACAAATCCAAAAAAGATAGTGAGAGAAAATGAAGAAAAAAGAAAAATAAAGTAAACTGATATCACTGAATGTTTCACATTCATAAAAACCAAAGTAAACTACTCATACATCTTCATGTGAAAATAATATTAATAAAAAATAATACAAAATCAAAGCCCTTTGAAATCAATTGAAAATAGTTCTTTGCACTAAAGACATGGCAGAAAAATGGCTTAATGGCATATATGGAGAGCTGGCATGTCATAAATAAACACTGATAATCTGAAATATAGCAACACGTTTTTGTGACTCGTTCAGAAAAAAAGAATAGTACTTATTGATTTAATTCTTTAATTGTCTGCCTGCCTATCTATCAATGACAGTGTGGTATGTGTGTGTGTGTGTGTGTGTGTGTGTGTGTGCGTGTGTGCATGTGTGCGTGTGTGCATGTGTGTGTGTGTGTGTGTGTGTGTGTGTGTGTGTGTGTGTGTGTGTGCACATGTAATGAAGAAAGGTAATTAAACATTGTCAACCGGTGTAGAAGGGTGTGCATATGAGTGGCTTCCTATTTGTACAAATTCACATGTGTGAGTGAAGTAAATGCTGACTTTACTGTTATGTGCAAGATGTCAAGCCCATGTCCTATGATAGTAATCAGTGTGCTGTTATATCAGATTACGCTGTTAAATCAATATTATATTTTGTTAGTTAATTGGAAGATGTCTTTAGTTTGTCAATGCATTTTGATCTTTGAGGCTGGGCAGTGAATGATATTGACAAAGGGAGACATTAATGCACTAGGAATTGTGCAAGACTGCAGTACAGTGGGGCATACCTGTCAACTGTCCAGATTTTTGCTTCATATTTTTGGTCTGTTTCTCATGAAATTGTGGTTTACTGGCAAATCACTGAGGAATGAAGTCAGAACATAATGGCAGACATTTGAGGATTAGACTTCATATCCTTCAGAAAAATTCATGTTAATGTAAAACCTGTTATTCTATGTATGTTCTACGTTTGTAAGAGCAACATTTAAAAGAAGTGTCCATATTTTGGGGTTTTGTCCCCCCCTTGTTTGTGGCTTTGTCCAGATTTCTTGCTCTAAGAGGTTGAGCATTATGCAGTGGGGATGGAGAATATACCATTCCCCACTACAATGCGATCTTGGAGTTAGTATGTATAATGTAGGAGGGCTGTGGGAGTGAACATGGCTTGCCACATCAAAAATGCTGCTTTTCAGTTTTTGATAAGACTGTTTTTTGTTCTTATAATGTGGCATTTGCAACCAATGTGCCCTTATTTGCACTTGCTTTTTTCATCTGTTGATGTTTTACATATTGGCTGAATTGTGTTTGCTCCAGTAATTGTCTGTCTTTTTGTTAAATGACCACTTTATTTTTTTGTTGTTGTTCTCCTGTCAATGGAAAAAGTTGTGCCAGTGACTACACATTCTGTATCACTTTGATTGCTTTGCATACTGCGTTTCTTTTTTCATCTTGACTGTGTCTACAGTTATCAGTTATGATCATTGCCCTACCCCAGTAAGCAAATATATTTTTACCTGTATAGGTTCATAGGTTGGTACTAGGCTATCAGCCCTAGGGCCTGTACAAGCCTAGCCATAACAATTCCCTGGCTATTTCTTCCCACACTATTTACTTTCCTGGACCTCTGTCTAGCAGTGTGGCTGATATGATCCCCGGGTTGAATTTCCTATCTCACATCCAATCGTCAAGGTTCCTTTTGAAGAGGGCCAAGGAGACGCTCTTCTTGACATGTATGGGCAGTCTATTCTAGAGTATGGGGAGTCTCTGGGTCAGGAACATATCCCTCCAGCTTGTTTTGTTCATTGTGATGACAAGGTTTAGCTCCCTGGAGCATGTGGCTCTGAGGGATTGGGATTTCTTTAAGTGGAGCATGTCCAACAGCTCAGGGTTTGACATGGCCTTGTATGTTAAGCAGAGATCACCTCTGAGTACAATATGCCACAGAGTATAGATGGGGTTTTCTTAGATAGTCAGCATAGGGCATCTGCTTTAGGCCTGTGATTCTTTTAGTGAGTTATTTCTGTGGCCTTTTCAGCTGTTGTAGGTGTCTTGTGAGGTACATACCAAACAGGGTGCTGTACTCTATAATGGGACTAATGAGGGATGAGTACAGTGGGACAATGAACTCCTTTTTTCTGGATGAAAAGCCCTTAGTGATGAGGTGCGACACATAGAAGGATTTCCTAACTGTTGTGGTGATGTGGTTATCAAAGATGTGACCACTGTCCACCTGTGTCCCTTAGTCTCTCATCATACTTTCAGTGTTTAGTCTACTGCCACCTATGTGGTAATTCATGGGTACATGTTTTTTCCCCATAGGGGATAACTATACATTTCTTGGCATTAAGCTTGAGCCCATGGCTGTGGCACCAAGCATCTGTTTCTGTAAGGCCCTTTTGTAGAATATCCACATCATTTGGGGATTCAATAATGGCTCTCAGTTTGCAAACTTTGTTAGCCAGAGTCCCTTAGTGTTGGCCTGTACTTCAGAGAAGTAGATGCCGAACAAGAGCGGTCCCAGGACTGAACCCTGAGATACTCCACTTGTCACTTGTCTGGATCTGGATTTGGAGCTGGCTACTTTTACAGTCTGGGTTCTGTCAGTAAGCCAGTTGGCAACCCATCGAGTGACGTAGGGGTTTATGCCCAGCTTAGTAAGTTTATCTATGATTCCAGAGTGAGAGATGGTGTCAAAGGCCTTGGCGAGGTCCAGATAGGCACACACACACACACACACACACACACACACACACACACATACATATATATATATATATATATATATATATATATATATATATAAAACAAAGAGAGAGGGAGAGTTGTCCTGCATTTCACTCTAATGACATTCATTAATTTATATGATATTGAAAAACCTATATTAATGATACACTTCTAAATCAAAAGATCGGCAGCTTAGGTTGTCGAATGCTAATTCATTGACACCTAAGCGTCGAACACTTAAAATAGCAAGCGGCCACATCATCGAATTCTTTCCTCGGGAAAGAATTCGGGTGGCTGTCAGTAAACAAAATAAACAAACACATCCAAACATAGTGGGGGCTTCTTCCACCACATCCCCCGATGTGGGGCACTGCACCCCCCACACCCCCCCTAACTAAAAATACCAACTCCAAGATAACTCTACAGTGGGGAAAGGGCAAGTCTCTGATAATGGCCATGCAAGTTCTTTCCCAAGGCAGTGGCGGCTGGTGACTTCAAATCAAAGGGGGGCTGCAGGAGCCAGCTGAATGGGTGGGGTCAAGGGGGTGTGGCCAACCAGAAAGGGGAGGAGCTATGCTCAAAACCACAAAAACTAACTTTAATTAAATACACTGCCCTGTGTGGCAAACCATCATTATGAGAGTCCAATCAAGACAAAAATAAGTGTAGAAGAATAAAAATATTTCAATGTATTGGCTGCATGACAGCTTACTTAATATCTAGGAAACAAAAGGTTGAGAGGCATGAAAAAATAAATTACTTTTTAATTACATTACTGGAATGCCAGTTAAAATCAAGTACAAGCAAAACCAGAAGCACTCAACTCAAACCACTTCTCCTTGCACTGCAGTTCTAATTATAATTTATATTCAGCTTTATTAAAGTGCCAAGTAACATGCTGAAAGTAGAAATCTCTGTGATGCCCCCACTTGTAAAAATGTTTCTTATCCAAAAAAGACCTGCTGCTTGACAACTATCTACTTGTTTCATGGGGAAAACATGTAAGTAAAAAATGAAAAGCAAACAAGAAACAAGCTCAAGATACATTGCTTAAAGGATTACTGTACAGGTTATGGACCACACATGATTGGCATTCTGTTTAGTTTACGGGTAAAGTCTGTAGAGATGACTGGAAGTCTCCAACAAGTGTAATGAGCTTTTTAAAATAATGGAATCCTGTCCTTTAATACCCAAGGCTTATACATTATCTAGTCAAGTATTCTCTTTATGGCAACAACAGAAAGGATTTTAATGTTGGCAATTCTTTAACAGTATGCTTATTAAAGCTTACTTGCATCTTATGATCTCAGACAAGCTTACATTATGGTCATTAAAGCATTGATACTTAAACACAGAGCAACAGGCACTTTGAGTAATAAGCATAAATCAACAGTACAAAAATATGACAGAAACCAGACCTTTCTGCAAAATCAAGGACAGATGAAAAGCCACTGTAGTACTTGTGTCTACCTTGGATGGGGGGGGTGGGAGACACACTGCACATTTACACTGCATAACTACTCCTTGCCTTGCTTGGACACATCCAGAGTCAGTACATGGTGGAGTGGGGTGCAACAAGTATGTCACAAGTTGAAATGTCTCTGGCTGACTGTGATGGCCCTGACACGTGTCATACCTCTCAACCTCAGAGCAAGAAATCTGGACAAAGCCATACACAGAAGTGGGACAAATGCCCACAAATAAGGACATTTTTTAAATATTGCTCTAATAAACTTAGAAAGATAATAGAATAGGTCTTGCATTAGTATGACTTTTCTGAAGGGTATAAAATCTGAAACTCAAATGTCTGCCATTATTTTCTAACTTCAGTCTTTAGTGATTTGTCACTAATTTGCCAAAAAACACAATTTTATGAAAAATGGACCAAATGTGATGCAAAAATATAATAGCCACACAATACAGCTGGGAACCTGTCAAAGAAGGGACACTTTAATATTAGTACTGCTAACTTGAGCAGCTGACACAATAAAAGAATCCACATGCATTTCAAGTAATCTATAACTTTGATTATTACAGTTATTTCTTAATTGTAAAACCTCCATGTTTTCTTCCAAAATTGCTATTTTGCAGAGGGATTATTAGGGGGAAGAGCAACATTTTAAGCCAAAATCGGAGACAGTTGAGAGGTTGGCTATGCCTAATTCTATAAAGCAATTTATTTGCATGTACCTCTCAACCTGTTAATGCAGTAAATCTGAACAAGGCCAAATATACTGGGGGAACATATAAACAGTACTAAGAATTGCTCTTGTATAAATTGAGACAGTTGATAGAATAACAGTTCTTACTTTAGCATGCATTTTTCTGAAGTTTATGAAGTCTGAAACTCAGTGTATGATTATTTAGTGACTTAATTTCTAAATGAGTTGCCAGAAAACTACAAATTTTATGAAGAACAAACCAAAAATAAGAAGCAAAAATCTATTCATTCTTTGAAAATCTGGACAGTTGGGAGGTATAGTTCAGCTGGGCCTGTCTGAGTTTGCTGTCCTTCCCCCCTGACAAAATCACGGTTGAATGGAGCCTCTGCAGCCATTCCTATGAACCATTACTTGGCTATTTCACTCCATTTACCATAAACACTAATGTGCATACTGCTTTACTTGTATGATGAGTTGGACTTCATTTGAAAGTTTTATTTTGTATTTTACAGCACAAACACTAAGTCATCTACTAAACAAAGCAATGCAGTCTCACAATGAAAACTTAGCATTAAAACTTCTCTGTTCTTGAAACTCACATTCATTGAAACAGCATTGAAACCCACATTCAAAGAAAATACATTTTGCCAGTGGCAGATAAAGATTAATTTTGGGCTGTTTTCAAATCATAGGCCCCTTGCATATGAAACATACATGTGCTCTTTGATACACCTTCCTCATTGTACTAAATTATATTCCTTGTACAATATATTACAGTTGTTAGAGGGCGTTTTAAATTTGTTTTGAACATTTTTCCAGTAAACAATGAAACAAAATGCATGCACCCATAATGACAAAACTGCCCAGTTCAGAACATTTATCATAAAAGTCTACTCAGACTTCCGCAGTCCACCATTATCAGTAAATATGCACAATTCTACAGTCCACCATTATCAGTAAATATGCACAATTCTACAGTCCATTATCAGTAAATATATACAATTCTACAGTCCATTATCAGTAAATATGCACTATCTCTGAAGAAGTAAAAGTCATCTAAATAATTCCACATTAAAGAAATCTGTAACTAATGAAGAGGTTGCTGCTAGAAAACACCTTTATATTTCATGGTTTCATCAAAAAATAAAGTGCCTGTTGCCCCTCAGGAATAAATTGCCTATATTACATTAAAAAAATGATAAGCTAGTAATATTGCAAGAGGAAATGGATGGCAAATTGATAACGAACTCATAGTTAGTATCTTCACCAAGGAGAACATTCTCAGTACAGCAGCATCCACCCCTTGTGGGAGTAGAACCCACAGCCTTCTGCATCAAAGACAAGTACACAACTTGTTGTGCTATTAACAAGGCAAACCAACTTCACTTAAGCAGCACTAAACTTCTGTTCCCCTGCAGCTCTCAGCTCCTTGTAAAATCTACTCAATACTCAACTTTGCAGCAAAAGAAAACTGGAAAAAGCCAAAATGTATTGGGGGGGGGGGTCAAAAGCCCAAAAACCAGGGACACAAACATTGCTTGTATAATCTTGGAAAGTTGCTAGAACCCTACATTTTACTGCCAAGCTCCCTGTGCAAAACAGAGCAACATACCACTACGCCAAATCAGCTGCTTTGTAAAAGAGGAAGACTGAAACTTAAATGGCTATCATTTAGTGAATTCAGTTCTCACCATAGCTGTCAACCTCTTAGTACAAAGCACCTGGACAAACCCAGTAATGAGGGAATACAGCCCTCAACCATTCAGTGAATTCAGTTCTTGCCATAGCTGTCAACCTTAGCACAAAAGACCTGGATGAAGCCAATAATGAGGGAATGCAGTCCCAAAAATAGGGACAAATTTCAAATATTCATCTTATAAACTTAGAAAATTGCTAGAATAAAAGGTTGTGTTACGGTTGTGTTACTATGTATTTTCTGAAGAACATGAATTCTGAAATTCAAATGCCTGTCAATTTTACTGCTGACAGAATAAAAACAATTTTCAGCAGAGACCCAGGGAGAAATACTGCAGACACGTCTTTGTAAAATGACAGGGCACCAGAGCAAATCCACACAAACACAGGGAGGAGATGCTGACTCCACACAGAAGGCACCCCAGCCAAGAATCAAACCAGAAAACCTATAGCTGTGAGGCAACAATACTACCACTGCACCATCAAATATGCAAGGACTTAAACATTCAGAAACCTGAAGTTTGAAATTCAAATGCCTGTCAATTTTATTTAACATTTGTTAATCAGGACAGTCTGACTTGGAACAAAAAAAAATTCAGCAGAGGCCCAGGAAGAAATAATGCAGACATGTCTTTCTAACATGGGAGGACACAAAAGCAAACCCACACAAACACAGGGAGAAGATAAAGACCCCACAAAGAAGGCACCCCAGCCAAGAAGCAAACTTGAGAACCTGCAGCTGTGAGGCAACAATGATACAACTGCCCCATCAACTATCAAGCATTACAACATTTACAAACCACAGATATTATGAGGAACAGATCAGATCAAACATGAGGCAAAAATCTGCAGTTTTTTTTCACAAATGGTGGTGGGTAGGGAATTAAGGTCTTTAAAACCTGCATACAAGGTACAGGATTCAGGCCTGAGGTATTCCCTACCACACACACAAACACCTGTAGTAGCAAACCACAAAAACTAAATATACTGCATTGGGTGCCAAACAGTTGTCATGAGAGTCCAATCAAGACAAAATAAAGTGTAGAAGAATAAAAATATTTCAATGCATTGGCTGCATGACAGCTTAATATCTAGATGGAAACAAAAAAGGTTGTGAGGCATGAAGAAATAAATTACTTTTTTTAAATACATTAATGGAATGCCAGTCAAAATCAAGTATAAGAAAACAAGCAGCACTCAACTCAAACCACTTCTTGCACTGCAGTTCTAATTATAATTTATATTCAGCTTTATTAAAGTAACAAGTAACATGCTGAAAGTAGAAATCGCTGATGCCCCCACTTGTAAAAATGTTCCTTATCCAAAAAAAGACCTGCTGCCTGACAACTACTTGTTTCATGGGGAAAACATGATCAAAGTAAAAAATGAAAAGCAAACAAGAAATAAGCTCAAGATACATTGCTTAAAAGGATTACTGTACAGGTTATAGACTACACAATTGGCATTCGGTTTATGGTTAAAGCCTGCAGAGATGACTGTACGTCTCCAAGTGTAATGAGACTCTTAAAATAATGTAATTCTGTCCTTTATTACAAATACTGGCATATGCATTTCAATACCCAAGGCTTATACATTATCTAGTTAAGTATTCTCTACATGGCAACAGAAAGGCTTTCAATGTTGGCAATTCTTTAACAGTATGCTTATTAAAGCTTACTTGCATCTTGCAATCTCAGCCAAGCTTACCTGATGGTCATTAAAGTATTGCTACTTAAACACAGAGCAACATGCACTTTGAGTAATAAGCATAAATCAACAGTACAAAAAATATGACAGAAACCAGACCATTCTGCAAAAATCAAGGACAGATGAAAAGCCACTCTAGTACTTGTGTCTACCTTGGATGGGTGGGATTCTCTGCACATTTACACTGCATAACTACTCCTTGCCTTGCTTCGACACTTCCAGAGTCACTACATGGGGGAGTGGGGTGTAACAAGTATGTCACAGTTTGAAATGTCTTTGGCTGACTTGTGATGGCCCTGACACATTTGTCATACCTCTCAACCTCAGAGCAAGAAATCTGGACAAAGGCCCAAAAATAAGGACAATTTTTTAAATATCGCTCTTATAACCTTAGAAAGCTAATAGAGGTCTTGCATTAGTATGAATTTTCTGAATGGTATGAAATCTGAAACTCAAATGTCTGTCATTATTTTCTAACTTCAGTCTTTAATTATTTGTCACTAATTTGCCAAAAAAACACAATTTTATGAAAAATGGACCAAAAAATGTGATGTAAAAATATAAAATAGCAACACAATACGGCTGGGAACCTGTCAAAGAAGGGACACTTTAATATTAGTACTGCTAACTTGAGCAGCTGACAAAATAAAATAATCTACATGCATTTCTGAAATAAAAGTAATCTGATTATTACAGTTGTTTCTTAATTATAAACTCTCCATGTTTTCTTCCAAAATTGCTATTTTGCGGAGGGATCATTAGGGGAAGAGCAACATTTTGAGTCAAAATCAGGGACAGTTCAGAGGTTTGGCTATGCCTAATTCTATAAAGCAATTTATTTGCATGTACCTCTCAACCTGTTAATGCAATAAATCTGGACAAGGCCAGATATATTGGGGGAACATATAAACAGTACTAAAAATTGCTCTTGTATAAACTGGGACAGTTGATAGGACAGGTCTTACTTTAGCATGCATTTTTCTGAAGGTTATGAAGTCTGAAACTAGGTGTGTCATTATTTAGTAACTTAATTCCTAAATGATTTGCCAGAAAACCACAAATTTTTATGAGGAACAAATCAAAAATAAGAAGCAAAACATCTATTCATTCTTTGAAAATCTGGACAGTTGGGAGTTATGGTTCAGCTGGGGCTGTCTAAGTTTGCCGCCCTTCCCCCTCACAAAACCCTGGTCGAATGGAGCCTCCCTGCAGCCATTCCAATGATCCATTAATTTGCTATTTCACTCCATTTACCATAAACACTAATGTGCATACTGATTTACTTCTATGATGATTTGAACTTCATTTGAAAGTTTTATTTTGCATTTTACAGCGCAAACACTAAGACATAACAAACTTGGCATTAAACCTTCTCTGCCCTTGAAACTCACATTCACTGAAACAACATTAAAGTCCACATTCAAAGAAAATACATTTTACTCGTGGCAGATAAAAATTAATTCTGGGCTGTTTTCAAATCATAGGCCCCTTGCATATGAAACATACATGTGCTCTTTGATACACCTTCCTATTGCTTTGAACATTTTTCCAGTAAACAATGAAACAAAACTGTCCAATTCAGAACATTTCCATCATAAAAGTCTACTCAATCTTCTACAGTCCACTATTATCAGTAAATATGCACAATCTCTGAAGTAGTAAAAAAGTCATCTAAATAATTCCACGTTAAATAAATCTGTAATGAAGAGGTTGGTGCTAGCAATCACCTTTATATTTCATGGTTTCATCGAACAATAAAGTGTCTGTTGCCCCTGTGGAATAAATTGCCTAAATTACATTAAAAATAAGCTAGTAATATTGCAATAGGAAATGGATGGCAAACTGATAACAGGCTCATAATTAGTATCTTAACTTTTAGCATTCACCCCTTATGGGAGTAGAACCTGCAACCTTCTGCATCAAAAGCAAGCACACAGCCTGTTGTGCTATTAGCACTAAACTTCTCTTCCCCTGCAGCTCTCAGCTCCTTGTAAAATCTGATCAATACTCAACTGCATCTCAACTTCGCAGCACAAGAAGTCTGGAAAAAGCCAAATTTATTGGGGTGGGTCAAAAGGGCAAAAACCAGGGACACATTAAACATTGCTTGTATAATCTTGGAAAGCTGCTAGAATAAAATGCTGTGTTACCACGGTACCACCGTACATTTTACTGCCAAAGTCCCTGTGCAAAAAAGAGTCAGAACATACCACTATGCCAAATCACCTGCTTTGTGAAAGAAAAATGCTGTGTTACCACCGTACATTTTACAGACAAGGTCCCTGTGCAAAACAGTCAAGAGCAACATACCACTACGCCAAATCAGCTGTTTTGTGAACGAGAGGAAGACTGAAACTTAAATGGCTATCATTTAATTAATTCAGTTCTCACCATAGCTGTCAACCTCTTAGCACAAAACACCTGGACAAACCCAGTAATGAGGGAATACAGCCCTCAAACATATTCAGTGAATTCAGTTCTTGCCATAGCTGTCAACCTTAGCACAAAAAACCTGGACAAAGCCACTAACAGGGTATTACAGTCCCAAAAATAAGGAAAAATTTCAAATAGTCATCTTATAAACTTAAAACATCGCTATAATAAAAGGTTGTGTTACTATATATTTATTGCTAGAATAAAAAGTTGTTTTACTATGTATTTTCTGAAGACTATGAAGTCTGAAATTCAAATGCCTGTCAATTTTACTTCTGATGGAACAAAGACAATTTTCAGCAGAGGCCCAGGAAGAAATACTGTAGACAAGTCTTTGTAAAATGGCAGGATACCAGAGCAAATCCACACAAACACAGAGATAAGATGGAGACTCCACAAAGAAGGCACCACAGCCAAGAATCAAACCACAAATCCTGTAGCTATGAGGCAACAATACTGCCACTGCACCATCAAATATGTAAAAAATTAAACATTCAGAAACCTGAAGTCTGACATTCAAATGCCTGTCAATTTTATTTAACATTTGTTAATCAGGACAGTCTGACTTGGAACAAAAAAACAATTTTCAGCAGAGGCCCAGGAAGAAATAATGCAGACATGTCTTTGTAACATGGGAGGACACAAAAGCAAACCCACACAAACACAGGGAGAAGATACAGACCCCACAAAGAAGGAACCCCAGCCAAGAATCAAACCTGAGAACCTGCAGCTGTGAGGCAACAATGCTACTACTACACCATCAAATATCAAGCAAACATACCCCACAAAGAAGGAACCCCCAACACTGCTACTACTACACCATCAAATATCAAGCAAACGACCCAACAAAGAAGGAACCCCAGCCAAGAATCAAACCTGAGAACCTGCAGCTGTGAGGCAACAATGCTACTACTACACCATCAAATATCAAGCATTGCAACATTTACAAACCACAGATATTATGAGGAACAGATCAGATCAAATATGAGGCAAAAATCTGCAATTTTTTTACAAATGGTGGTGGGTAGGGAACTCAAGTCTTTGACACCTGCATACAGGGTACAGGGTTCAAGCCTGAGGTATTCCCTACCACACCACCATGAGCACCTGGGGCATTTTCACACAGACACACACACACACACACACACACACACACACACACACACACACACACACACACACCAGTAATAAAATAACCTTCCCTACCATTCTAAACAGTACACACACCAGTAATAAAATAACCTTCCCTACCATTCTAAACAGTAATACACACACCAGTAATAAAATAACCTTCCCTACCTTTCTAAACAGTAATACACACACCAGTAATAAAATAACCTTCCCTACCATTCTAATCAGTAATACACACACCAGTAATAAAATAATCTTCCCTACCATTCTAAACAGTAATACACACACCAGTAATAAAATAACCTTCCCTACCATTCTAAACAGTAATAGCCTTCCCTACTACTATTCTAAACAGTACTACTTAACACACTTACCTGTCCTTGCTGCCCATTCTCCATAACGTAATCCAAATGTGCCCGCGCAATAATACTCCAAAGACCCGCGAGATGATCCAAACCCTACCCGCGAGATTCCCGCGATCCAAACCCTTCCCGATGAGAGAGACTGACTGCTGGTGTTTCAGTCTGACCCCGACGCATTTCACCAGCGAGTCTGTGCACTTTAAAAGTGCACAGAAGTCTTCTCTGTTTCCCTACCTGGACTGCCGGACTGCTGGGAGCATGCGCAGTACTGCGCATGCGTGAAGTCCGCAAATTTTGAAATTTTCTTTTTTCTTTTTTATTTTAATTTCTTTTTAGTTGAGGGGGCTGCAGTCCGGCAGTCCAGTAGCACAGGCTGCCCCTGTCCCAAGGAAAGAATTTGATGATGTGGCCGTTCGCTATTGTAAGCGTTCGACGCTTAGGTGTCGATGATTAAGCATTCGACAATCTAAGCTGTCAACAATTCAATAGGAACCCAATGGTACATGTATGCAAATAATAGTGGTTTTGCAAGAATGGATGCAGTGCAATGTCATCTTGCAATTAATATAGCTGTAGTTTTGAACGAGAGGGGGAATGCATCTTTTCATGTGGCAGTGGAGGGAGGCTTGACCCCTGCAAATGCATTTTTTGTGTGTCATTGCTTTTGTTTTTTGATATCAAACATTTGCTTCTGATATATTAAATTTTGATGTAACATGACAGCAATGATTTAGTATAAACCACAACATGATGGCTCTGATTCCAAGAGACTTGCTCTCAGTGTAAGTGACCACTTACAATGAGACTTGACTGACAGGTCTTTTGGAATCTGGTCACCACAATAAGCCGGTCCCCATAATAAGCCTGTTTGTAGACAGCCATTCCCCCAAAATAAGTCAATTATACAGAGAGCAGGTCTTTCAGAATCAGGGTAAACTTGTACTGAGAGCAACTTTTTTGGAATCCGGCCAAATATTATACCAAGCAGCTTTTAATATGAACCGTCCATTGTGTGAACCAACAACTTCACAAAGAATGCACGAAAGCTTTATTGTTTGCAAAAGTTGTCATCTAATCTAATGAGCATGTACAAATAAATCTCCTTCAAGGAAACAGATGCAGATGACAAAACTGGATGTATGTGTGTGTGTGTGTGTGTGTGTGTGTATGTGTGTTTCAGTAAATCATTCTTGTCATTTAATTTGAAACAGGAATCTCAAACTAAAATGACCAGGGGCTGTGTGTGAAGTAGCACATATAACTGTGCGCCACAGTTTTCAGAACAAAAATAAATGCAGTCAGCGCAACTGAGGGTAGAGTTGAAGCCTTCTTCTCACATATCATGCTCGTTAAAGAGCTGCTTCAGCCTAAGGGCTGTGAGTTTGAGATCCCTGATTTAGAGTCCAACCAAAGACACTTTCATATATTATGTAATGAATCCCTTTTCTTTTAATATTTATTTATTAATATGTATTTATTTGAGGTGGTTTCCAAACTTTTGATCAAAGCACATCATTTTGATTATGTTTATATCATGCGTACAGCATCAGACATTCACATCTGTAAATCTCCAAACAGAGAAAAGCAAATCAGTAAAATAAAGTAAAAAAAAGTTAAAATATAAAGCTCCACTGTACAATGTGAGCAGTACTAAGGCTAAAATACCTAACTGCAGTAGAACTCCAATATCTGCTTGCTATTTCAGTTTTGTTCACTGCTGTCCAGGCAAGTTAATATTGCTGGTTTGAGCCAACCCACAAAACATTTTTTCTTTGTTCTTGTTGTTATTTATTATTACTGTATGTATAGTCCCATTCCCTTTGATAAAGGATTTCTATTTATTTATTATAAGACTTTAAGGTTTTATTGCCAGATATTGGAGTATATTGCAAGACTTAGTGCACCAGGCTTCGCAGGTCAAAACAACCCCAGTGCAAGAGTTTTCTTAACTGCTCAAGCCTTTCTTAGCTTACCAGTTAAACTTTTTAAGTATTTCAATCTTTTTACGCTGATGTTCAGCTTCTCACTTTTTGGGAACGTAATGATTGATGCTCTCTGCACAATGTAATTCTTATCAAAAGTGACAAAACTTTTTTTTTCTTTTGCCACCCTCCTCTATTTATATGCTGTTTTCCCTCTCTGTTCTCTTTTTGCCTTTTAAATTTCTTTCAATCCCCTATGTATTAGAGTAACAATAAAAGAAAGCAGAACTTTCAATTTCAGCTTTTTAATTTTTTAAAGGAGATTATTATTATCATTGTGGTATTAAGTCTATATTGTGGTAATTTATATCTTGAATGTATCTCTATAATTGCTTTATGACCTTAGTATTTTATACTTTACTACATTTTCTTATAAAACAGTTATCCGTTTTTCCCTGGTCTAAGCTGGAAATTACCTCCAAAGTGTGCTGTACCTACTGTGCAACAAAATAAGTGAGCAAGTAAACACAGCCACAATTTATAAATCATCACATTCTCTTAAAGACACAATAGTATACAAATTAATTGTCTCCAATATTCACACCTCACTGTTTTCCTTTTTGGCTGGTTATAACAGCAACCTATTAGAAGTTTATCATAAGATATTGTGAATCCTGAAACTCTGAAAACGTAAGTTTGATTCTTTTAATGTGAATCTGTATCAGTCGTATCCCTGAGATCACTATCTCAGAGAAGAAGGAATTCACTGAGTCAGGAAGTTCAGACTTAGTATATATTTTTGCCTTACTGTCTTTAAATGTTTTGAGTTACAAGGCATTTATAGGCCTTGAAAAAATAATGAAAACTTGGTTATTACATTTCATGAGTCATTATGTTTGCAAACAATGAACAACCTCTCCAAAAGAAACAATTTACATGGTTATAGAATATGTTTATTTACAAATGTTTTCTTTTCATCATCATCCTGCTGTTAAAACTTGTGGTAGAAACTAAACAAAAGGTTGTTTGAATATTTCAGCTTTAGCAGAATTTATATTAGTTGGTTAAACAGCATATAATATTCTACTGTGCTTATTCTAGATACTTTGAAAAACAAAATAATAAAAGAGAGAGTCCCAAAGAATAATGTTTGACAGTATATTATGCTTCTAAATCCAGCAGTTACCTTGCACGTATTGTAACTTTTGCAATTTAAAATTTCAGAAAAAAATTATTTTATGAAGTTATGGAACTATTTACTAAGATAAAATGTTACATTTTGCTAATAGTTTGAGGTCAAATAAAACATACATGTTTTCTCTGTAAAAAAGTATATAGTATCTGCAATAAATGCAGTGTCTACTTTTCCTTGAACTTTCAGTCTGGTTATTATGCAATTTGTTATCTATACTTTCTTTACTTTGTGCTACAATGGAGTGTAAACACAAAGTCCACATTCCATAGCAAAAGAGCTTTTCAAAGGACAGTTACAAGTGTCTTAGAATTTATTCAATCTATTTTAATTGAACTGTGGCACATGTGAAGAATTCCCAATCTTTCTTGCATGTACAGATGTGCAAACAAAATCAATGTTTACAATTTACAAGACTCAATTTAACAGAAGAAAAGTGGTTGCTATATTTTAAATCTGATTATAATTCATTTGCAGGGATAGGCTGATTAGTTTTCACTCACAGTCTGAAAAGATAAAAAGTGCCAACTCATCTGCAGTGTACAGACTTAAATATACTGATACCAGTGAATGAGTTGTAAAGAATGTGTGAGAAAGAGAGAGAATGAGAAATATAGATGTAAAAGGCAAAGCGTTAAATGCAGATTTAATAGAAGACAGCTGAACAACAAAGCAGTTTATTTTAATTTTTGTGTACTGCAAATACAAATGTATAAAATATATGAATATAGGAAATGTAGTGTTAGAGCTAATATTGCACTTGTTCATTGATCTTACAGACAAAACCATGTGATATATCTTAGAATTGTAGCCTAAAGCTCTACTGCATTCACGTCCCTAGCATTTTACTTCAGCTTGTATATTGCATCTGCACTTTTTTTATTTTATGTTCTTCTTTCTCCTTTTACACTGACATTAACTCTATAATTTACATTTGTATATAGTGTGGTTACCTGGTAAGCAAATGTATAACATTTAAATAAACAAATAAATGAAATAAAAACTCAAGCCTATTTCTTCAGACCTTTTCTATTCTGCAGGGACTGGTGTAAATGCCATCCTGTTGAATACTCTACAACAGTCTGTTTGTGGGAGATTAGAAGAAAAACTTATACCACCTTGCCAGCATCATAAACAGGTACATAATTAATAAAGAAGCAAAATAGCCAAAAACAGAATAGGCAGGATGATCCAGCCATCTATGTATAAAATTTCTATGCAAACACAATGCATTTCTTTATTCTTTCTCTCTTTATTTCTTTCCTTCTTTCTTTTTTTTTGTGTTTGCTGATTGGGTAAGTGGGTGCAAATTTGACCCTTTTCAGCTACTACTCTGGCCATAAGACAAAAGTATTACAATTTACAGAGTAGTGTGACAGACATCCATAAAATTGAAGTATAAATGATACAGTGAACAATAGGAATTTACTATACATATAAGCTGATACATATGATTCTCCAAGAATATACTACTTAAAGATGTAGTTAGGAATCAGCAAGAAAAAACAAAACATATGAATTTATAGTGAGTTGTATCACACTGATGTCATGCAAATACTCATTGCTTTATAAATATATTTACAAAAAAGAGCTTCTGTCTTGCACCTTCCATCATAGGCCACCCCTGCAAAGGGTCTATATTAGATCACCGAACGCTTAAAAAAGCGAACGGTGATTAATTAACCCTATGTAAGCAAAAGCTTACAATGTCTAAGTGTCAGAACAGCGATTTTTTTTACAAAGGGAAAAAAAATCGCTATTCCAAAATAAATAAACTATTTCAAACATTACATTACCCCAATGTGGGGGGCTGCACCCCCACATCCCCCATACTTAAATATACCAACTCTGAGACCGCACTACAGTGCCAAAAACAGCAAAGTATAGAAGCGGCCAAGCGAATTCTTTCTTTGTTTTGTGTTTTCAGCCTTTTATGTTCGACCAAGACGCATTCGAAAGAATGTGTCTTTGGTCTTGTAATATAGACTCCCCCCTGCAAAGACTAGTACACACACAGCACCTGAGGTACAGACATAGCACTGATAGTTATGGCTATACCTCAGGCAGGCATGACAGCTACAGGAATCATGTGCGTGACTTAGGAAAGTCTGTGAGCAAGTGTAAAGACAGGGCCATCTTCATTTGCAGGGTGAGTTGTGAGATCTCACAAAACCTATAGACCACTTCAGGCCAGGCTTAGCTACCTGCAAGGCACAAATGATTAAGCAGCATATTAAAAAGGAGACAAAAGCAATGGCAAATCCATCATTTGCATTTACGGTAGAAGATCATGCAAGGTCATTCAGGCCTGTCCACCAACAGAGCAATGTGCAAAACCTTCAGGAAAATCCACTTGTTAAGGATCTCATAGTACCATGTACATCCTTTATGTTTGGAAGTGCTTTAACACCCAAGATCGGAACAAAATAAATAACAAATCATGCAACATAAAAAGAAAAAAAAAACAGATTAATGTATAAGCACTGATAAAAATGTAAAACAAAAAATTTTCCTCCAATAAAGTTCTTTTAAAAATGTCCCAATAGTATCATATCTGCCTTATTTTGTGTGTGTGTGTGTGTGTGTGTGTGTGTGTGTGTGTGTGTGTGTGTGTGTGTGTTCAGCACTCTCCTTCTTCACAACTAAATATTAATATCACAAGACACTCACTTCCTTTGTCTGACAACTTTGATCTCATTTTATGTGCTTTAACACCAAAGATCAGAACAGTATAAATAAAAAAGCACAATTATACAATGAAACAATAATTACAGATTTCTATATAAATAAAACTGTTAAAATATAAAACATGAAATCTTCCTTCAATAAGGATCCTTTAAAATGCCCCTACAAATACTATATCAGATACAGTTTTCAGATCTGTTTTGAAGACAGTAAAAAACAAAAAATGTAAATGCGCAGTCATTGCACAGAGTTGCTGTTTAAAGCAAACTTATCTATACCTCACCTGTTCTATTTGTTTCAGACATATTGCCCTGACCCCATTTCCTAGCTTGTTTAACTTTTGTCTTATTTACATTTGGAAGACAGAATGTATGCCTTAAAAGTTAAGAATCTAAACTGTTGCTTAGGTTTTTTTGGCAGGTGGATCACTCCCTTAATCTGACAACAAAAAACTTTGGATAAAACCAGTGCTTTGCATATAAAGCAAATACTTTCTCAGAAGAAATTTGATATGAATTAAAGAAAGACTATCCATGGACACTTCTCAATGCATGACACACTTCATAATTTTTCATTATGCATTAGCAGAAAAAGTTTGTCTTCATCACAGTTTAAGCAAAATAGTTTCATCTTAGAATGGGATGTAATATTCCAAGTAAGGGTGGCATAAACATTTATAATGGCAATATACATCATTTGGGTTGTTCACTGGCTGGCATTTTTTTAGGTATGTGTTTGTGCTCACAACCTACGATGGATGACAAAAGGTGAGAGATTCTTCCTTAGCTGGAACTCTGGATGATTCATAAACATATGATTTTTATTCTCATATGAGTTTATAAGTAAGGAAAACTAATATGATAAATGAAAGCATTTAATAAGTGGTATACCCTTTGTCTGGAAAAGATGTCTGAATGTTTTTCTCCTGATATACGTGACTGAATAGTCTCCTCAGCTATTTTCTTGTGAATTTGACAATCATGGACAGCAGGGTGGTGCAGGAATTATCACTGCTGCTTTATAATGATTGTTTTGCTCATTTTGTAAGTGTGTGTCTATTGTGCAAACTCTGTATGTCCTATTTTTATCTCTATGGATTTGCTCTCGAGTCTGCAGTATCATCTCAAGTCATGTGTGTGTATGCATGCATGTGCTCATTCCAGAATTAACTAGTGTCCTGTCCTGGACTGGTTCTCTGTCTTGCATATGATTCATAGAAAAGAAACTCCTGGTATCAAATAGGTCAATGGGGTATAACAGAATGAATGACTGAAAAGGCTTACACTTACAACTTCTGTGTTATTTGGTTCTATAACAGGAAACTTCATAGCAGATGTATGAGATTTAACCAGTGTCTGCTCTGGACTGGTTCTGTACCTTGTATATGCTTCATGGAAAAGGAACCCCTGATGTCAAATAGGGCAATGGGGTATAAGGGAATGAATGACTGAAAAGGCTTACATTTACAAATTATTCTCTGTCATTTAACTCTAGAACAGGAAACTTGATAGCAGATGCATGATTTTTTGAACATGCATTACGATAGTTTAATCATGGCCACCGTTCTAGTCATGTGTTGTACCATCTAAACTATCCCCGAATCACTGTCACAGCTGTAGCCCTGTGTTATGATATATGTTATCAATGAATCATAATCAGAGCTGTAGATATTTATTGCATCATTTTTTCTTTTCTTTTGAAACATATTGCAAAACAATATTTTATACACAAACAATTAAATGATTTACAACAATTTCTACATCAATTATTTCAAACATAATCAGGTACTTTCCAAAGAAAAACAATAAACTTCAATGAACAAACATACGCACTATAAAAGCTTTAAATTAATATTTTTCTAATAATTCACTTACAGTAGGAAGTTTTTTATGGGTTCTCATTTTTAATATTGACTAACTCATTTTGACAAAGTATTAGCAATATTTATCAATTCATTAAAAGAGAGAGTAGAGTCTTTCATCCAGTTCATTCTAATAACTTTTTCTAGCTATAGCTAAATACTTCATAGAAAAGCCTGTTGCATTCTAGGTTCATTTCCAGAAATTGAAATGTTGAACTTAACTAATAAATTAGTTAATTTAAAGCTTGTAAAAGATTGTTGATGCTTTCCCAAATGTTTTATCACAATCAAAGACCATATTATACATACTGTTGTATTTCTTATCAATTTATATATTTTAGTTAAATATGATTTCCTTTAGTCATTACTAGAATCAAGATCATTTAGAAAATGTATAAATGCTAGAATAACATTCTTATTGAATCAGGCATGAAATACATTTTAGAATTAATAAACTGTCTATTCATCTGTATATTTAGCCTGTTTCACATATCTATATCATATTAATTCATAATGAAATATATTTTCCTCCATTTATCATCTGATGCTAATACTATAACTAATCTACCTTCCGGCAGCCTTCTCAAGACTGCACTCAAATGCCACTTAAATTTGCACTGGCTTTGTCCTTGTTTTAATCCAGACTAACACCCCCACCCTTACCCCCCCAGACACTTAACCCAACTATACTACCGCCACTACTAACCATAGTCAGAAATAGCTAGTTGTCTTTACATACTTTAACATCTTGTCCGACAACTTTGTTACTAATATTATAAATGACAAGAAACTATCTTAACTTGCAACATTTTCTGTATATACTGTTGATAATCAATATCTTGTTATTGTATTAAAGCCAACAACCTGTAATGTTGTTTACTATTGCTGCAACTTTGTATCTCTATCATGTACATGATGTGGAGCTTTTCTTCCCAGGCATCCACTGAAAAAGGACCTGCGTCCAGTTGGAATTTCCCGGTAAACAAATGTAAATAAATAAATAAATAAAATTTCCTATTGAAAGACAGCTATGTAGATTGCATTGCAGTGAGGATCAGGGAATTTACCCTTTTCATCCTTTAGTACATTCTCGGAGCTGGTATATATCATTTGCAGGGGGTATGAGGGAATAGCCCCTCACATGGGGGGTGTAGAGAGGATTGCCCTCATGCAAAATTGTAGATTTTATTTGTAGTTTCCAGAAACTTGATCATATGATCTCAACTGTGTGAATTTCAAGTTTCTGAAAACTCGAAGTCATTTAAACCCAGGGGCCTATATGAAGAACATAATGATGGATCTTTATCTTGTTTTAAAGCAGAATAAATAAGTGCACACTTCGAAAATGTGGAGATATTAGATATATTTTTAATTAGAGAAAAGAATCTTAATAAAATAGCTAATGTCTTATTAGGTAATAATTTGTATAATTCAGATATTATTTCATCATTAACAGAAAAATTCCAACTCCAAGAATGTCAATACTTTATTACAGCAAACCTTTCGGATATAAATCCTTCTTCAGTGCAATATATAATGTGTAAAATTCTTTCACTTTTTGTAAAACAAGAATAAAATCATGTGAGCACGGCCAGCTAATCACATAATTTCTACAATAATTCAATTAACATTTAAGCTTAGACATATATCAGTTCCTTAAAAAGTTTCCTTAAAAAGTACTCAGACGTACTTTTAACTCAATTTATAAATACATACTAAAACTATATACTTAAATAATTCTAACTAATAAAATATTTATTACAAAAACTTTTTACATGTTCAAATTATTTGCACATACACAGAAAAGAATACATCTATATATATATATATATATATATATATATATATATATATATATATGTATATACACACATTTAAAATACCTAGTGCAGTTGCATTTGTCTAGTTGCTAAAACTGGCTTAATATTAGCCGTGTTATTCAATCCTGGTAATACATCTACTTGCAGTCTTAAGATCCATGCATATTCTTTATTGTCCAACAGGTTATTAACATCACCCCTCTTACTTGCTTATACACTGTTTCCATCACCCTAAATTTAAAGGTGTGCTAGTACCTTTCTCCAAAATATGCTTACTTAACGCATTCTGCTGTATTTGTCTACATATCTCTGACTTATGTTCTATTATTCTTTCCTTTAGTTTCCTTGTACTTTTCCCAAAATAAAATGAGGGGCATTTTAGGCAGGTAGCAAGATATATTACATATGTAGTATTGCATGTTGCTGTACATTTGAAAAGATATTTTTTATTTGAAACTGGATGGATGTACATATCGTTGTCCTTCAAAAAATATCAGTACAGCAACTGCAGTTCAAACATGGGTGTGTGCCTGTTGTATATATTTTCTGAGCTCCCTTCTGATGCCTAAAATCTTTACAGCACAATCGCATTTTTAAGTTCTTTAAATTCCTATATGTAAAATGTGGCTTATTATGTAGTATCTGATGTAGTTCTGGCATAGCCATCAAGATATTCCAGCTATTCTGAATAATTTTCGTTACTTCCCTAGTCTTAGTATTATAGGTAGTTAGAAATCTAACCTTATTTTCTTATTATTTATTCACTAGACTACAAGTATAGTCACTATTAAAAATAGATTTTATTAGTCCTGTTCTACTATTAAAAACTTAATTTGCTACCTCATCCACCAGATTTTGCATATCTTCTCTCTATAAATTCATTTGCCACTTCAGTCATCTGCAGCTTACATTTCCTGTCATTAGTATTTAACCTACTTGTTCTAATAAGTTGTGCTTTCACTATTCCTTTAAAAATGTGGGGGGTGCATACTCTCTTTATGCACATACCAATTAA